>NC_061117.1:60900552-60936690 GCF_002878395.1 Capsicum annuum
TATATATATATATATATATATATATATATATATATATAATGATTCATGTGAATCTATGATAAACCCTTGACTTGTGAAATTAGAGATGAACTATGATGCTCATTTGTTGTTCAATACTATATGCATATTCTATGCTCACCAAGTGCTCGATAAAGTGTCCATGTGAACTATTAAGAAAATGAAATCATGTCAAGTTAGCTTAAGTGTAAGTTATATCATGCAAGTGTTTATCAAAATGCCTTAATATATGAATGATGATCAAGCTCATAGTTTGCATATTTAATGTTATGCCATATCTCATAATTTTTGCTATCGAGTCCTGTGGGTTTTTGTAAATGATAATTTAGCTGATTACCTAGAGCCATGGTCAGTCATAGAATAGTACCAGTCATGTCACGATTAGTAGTACTCTCAGTTAGTTACAGAACTCAGGGAAACTCAGTAGTAGTTCAGTCTAACTCAGTTCAATTCAGACCTCAGTAAACTATATCAGTTAATAGAATCTAATAGTATTTCGTCATTCAACCGAACTCAGTGAACTCATTTCAGTTTAGCTAAACAGTAATCTCAATAACCGTTCAGTCCATCCTAGTAAAGATAAGATATCAGTTCAGTGTCTATTCAGTTAGAAGTAGGCTTTAGCACCAAGTTAACCCAGGGATAGGGGCATTCCTGTCAGTAGAGGGTTTGACCTTTAACAACAATCCCTGCTTTACAGAATTACGTAGCCAGAACAGGTTGAGGTATCTTTCTGCCAGACATTATGAGGGTTGATACTTCTTATCTAAGTTATCCTGCCAGTGAGGGTTGATGAACGAGCTTCCTGTCAGAGAGGGTTTACTCACAACTTATCCTTACCCGTGGCACGGTATTGATACCTTTCTAATTAGGGTTATAATTTAGACCCTAAAGAAACTAGGGAAGGGGTATGTCAGTTAGATAATTACCCCTACAGTCTCGGTTCCAGTCTCAGTCTCAGAATAGAACTCAATTTAGTTTTACAGATTCAGGACTATCAGACATGGTCACTCAAATCAGTATAGAACTCAGTATGGTTCCACAGTACTCAAAATTATCAGATACAGTTATTCAGATAATCTGTAATACAGTATTCATAAATCCAGCTATCGATTATTAGTAATCTGATTTAGTACTCAGTATTAGCACGATCTCAGTTATAGTTTATGTATCCATGCATGTACTCTTACTTAGTCATACTCATGTTATTCAGTTATTATTGTGCATGCATATAAACCCATGCATATTAGCCTACCTCACTGAGCATACCAATACATTCAAAGTACTGATGCATGATTTTCTTTGAGGTATGATGTCTTATATCATAGATTCAGATGCACGAACCCCAGAGCACCTTTAGCAGTTCAGATTCTCAGCTTCTAGAGTATTGGTGAGTCCTCATAGTTCGAAGACATACTTCTTATTTACAGTACTTTATTTTTCTTTCAATAGATGGAGTTAGTTGGGGGCTTGTCCCATCAACTTCATAGTTCAGACAGTTATAGGCTTTTTCAAACTAGAGTACACTCAGACAGTTGTTCAGTTTTTTAGTACTGATATTCAGTTGTGGTATTTTGATACCACATTCTGATTTATTTAAATATTTAAACCTTATGTCATATGTATCCACCTAATTTCGCATATTATTCAATATTATTGTTCAGTTATTATAACAGGTACCAGTCATGGGTTAGCTTATGGTCCTTCATGATTATGAGCACCATGTAGCATCCAAGATATAGACTCGGTGCGTTACAAGTACATAAGTTTGACTTGACATAGCGCTCAACGTAAGTCTGTGCATAGGTTTTAGTCAGACCATTATAGTGAGCCCAACCATTGGGTGTACCCGTCTTTTATGACATCATTTGTATTTTGAGTCAGCTAGAACGTCTTGCATTGGTTTTCTCTAACTCGAGCTAACATATGGAATATATGGCCTATGGGTAGAACCTTATAGTGAGTCCCTTGGTGGGGCATACTTAACTTCAGACTGCAACTACAATTATATTTACCAGATCATAACAATGAGTAATTAGCACATATGCTTCATACTTTCCTCAGATTGCCTTTGGGAGTCCATCTTGTGATATAGGTTAAATATATCACCTAGGCAAATTGTAGGCTCTATATTATAAAACATGTCTTTTTTGTATTATATAAGGTATGGATAAGATTGGTACATAGGTTACCATTTCATATCGTATATGTGTTACTTGGAGGCTCATACATTTTTCACTTTGATATTTGACTCATATGAGCTTCCGCACTTGTCCAGCAGTTATTCTATTTGCTTTCATAATAGTACATGTTGTTTATGTACTGACATCTTGGGGGAGCCACATTTATTGATGCAGGCTCAGATCCTGAGGATAGTTGACATCTATGTTAGGACATATTGCCATTTTTAGCTGATATTTTGGTGCACTCCATCTCTCCACGGATCCAGTCTATGTCTAGTATTTTTGGATTACATGTACAGGTCCCTAGTTAGCATGATGGGCCCTATGCCAACTATTCACTTATAGTATAGCGTGTTAAATTTACTAGAGGCTTCTTGGACATTATGTTGAATTTTATTGTACAGTTTTATTAATATAACTCCCTCGTGTATATACATAACTTATATTGGATATCTTGCTCTTTATTGTCCCATAATCTTACATATGTCACCTAGTGCTGGAAAAGTATTTGTGTAGGATTCTTATCTGTCTTTATCAGTTCCGAGCATGATAAACTTTGTATCAAAGCCTAGGTTCAGGTATCCCAGGGAGTCTATAAAGCCATGTCTAGTAGGACTTTACTTATCGATGTGTTGCGCGCCACATTTATAATTAAGGGACTACATGGATATTTAGGAATTTGACCTTCATTTATAATTTAGATCATGCAATAGAGTTAAGACATAAGAAGTTACTTGTGATTCCTATTCTCTTTATTTGTGATACAAACCATGTCTGCTATAGAGAAGGATAAAGCAATCCAACAGGCCACTACTTGCACTACTCAGGAGGCAACCACTACTGACTAATCTCCTATATTGGTGGATCTAAATATAACTCAAGAAAGTTTAATGGGATTTTTACTTTCAGGTTCCCAAATGCCTAGGATAGAAGGACCTATAGAGGCTTTTGTACATCTAGTGGTACCAATAATAGTTCTTATCCCACCACCAGGTGCCTTAGACCCAGATCTTAAGAAAGTGATATAGTTGTTTCCATAATTTGTCTCTACTTAGGACCAAAGATATAATATGGATGTACCTGTTGTTACTCAGGAGGGAATAGCCAAATCTAAGATCAAAGATTTCCTCTGTATGAATCCATGAGAATTCACAGGTTTTAAGCTTGCAGAGGACCCTCAATAATTTATTGATGAGGCTTATAGAATTTGTAAGGTGATGAGGGTATCAGACACAAATGCAGTTGAATTGGCCGCCTATTGACTAAAATATATTGCTGTTTATTGGTATGATACGTGGGTTAACCTGAGAGGTCAGAAAGCTTCCCCAACAGTTTGGACAGACTTTGAAAGAGCCTTTATGGATTATTTCATGCCATTAGAGCTCAGAGAGGCAAGGGTAGATGAATTTCTATCCTTAAAGAAGGGTAATCTTAGTGCCAAGGAATGCTATTTGTGGTTTACACAGTTGTCCAGATATACTCCAGAGGTGGTTAGCATACAAACATCACAGATTTATTGCTTTGTGAATGACCTTGTGGGTCCCTTAAAGAACCTTCTTTCGGTTGCTACTATGAATAAGGATTTGGATATAGCAAGGATTATGGCACGTGCTTAGTAGTTAGAAGAATATCAGCATAATCATAAAGTAGATAGTAAGAGGAAGCAGAGTAAGAGGGATAGGACGACCAACTAGTATCAGGGAAAAAGTGGAGCTTCGACTAGTAGAGAGCCACCTAGGAAGACTCAGTTAGTTGTGTATTCCATATCTAATGCTCCAACTCTATTCTTGAAGCACAGGTATGAGCAGAGTTAGACTTCTAGAGCACCATACTTATGACCTTAGATGGGCACTAGTCGAGGGTTACCACCTTAACATACATATAGGTAGTGTGGCCGACCATATGGAGGGGAGTATTGGCATATTTCAAATATGTGTTATTGGTGTTGTATAGAGGGTCATATAGTATGTGATGTCCATATGTCAGGGTTAAACATAAAGGTGATCAGTCACAGCTCACACTTTCTGCATCTACCTCATCATCATTAGTGTCTTCTTATTCTCACAGTCCTCAAGCATTAGCATGTAGAGGATCTGGTAGGGGCAAAGGGCTCGGTTCGAGTGCTTGGCCAAACATATATACGCAATAGTTGGTCTGCAAGATTCAGATACATCTCTAAATATGGTCACATGTATCTTAGCTATCTTTTAACATGATGTATATGCCTTGATAGACTCAGGATCTACCTTGTCATATGTTACTCTATTTGTTGCTAAGAAGTTTGGAATAAAACCGGAGTTGTTACGAGAACCATTTGCAGTATCGACTTTAGCAAGAGATTCTATTATAGATAGAAGGGTCTATTATAAATATGTGGTGACACTATGTGGTTGTTCTACATTGTCTAATATGATAGAACTTGAAATGGTTGACTTTGATGTTATTATGAGAATGGATTAGTTATCTTCTTGTTATGCTACAGTTGATTGTCGAGCCAAGATGGTACATTTCCACTTTCTAAGGGAGCCAGTTTTAGAGTGGAGGGGTGTCTCTATGATGCCTAGAGGGAGCTTTATTTTATTTCTTAAGGCATGAAAGCTTATTGCAAAAGGGTGTTTGTATCACCTAGTCTAAGTAAAAGACATTGAATCCAAAAAACAAGCACCAACTCTCCAATCAGTACCAGTGGTGAATAAGTACTCAGATGTATTTCCTGATGAGCTTCCTGTATTAACCCCATTAGAGAGATCAATGTCAGTATTGATGCGGATCTTAGTACTCAGCCGATATTAATTCCACCTTATAGAATGACGCCTATAAAATTGAAAGAGTTGAAAGAGCAGTTAAAAGACTTACTTGATAAAGTCTTCATTTGACCTAATATATCATCTTGGGGTGCACCAATTCTTTTTATACCTAAGAAAGATGGTACATTACGGATGCGTATAGATTACAGGTAGCTGAACAAAGTGACAATAGAGAATAAGTACCATCTTCCCTGAATAGATAATTTATTCGATCAATTATAGGGAGATAAATGCTTTTCAAAGATCAATTTGAGGTCTGGTTACCATCAGTTAATGATTCACGAAGTAGATATTCCCAAAACAGCCTTTTGAATTAGATATGGGCACTTTGAGTTCCTTGTTATGTCATTTGGATTAATGAATGCTCGAGCAGCCTTCGTTGAAATGATGAATAGGATTTTAAAACCCTTTCTTGATATGTACATAATTGTATTTATAGATGATATTTTGATATATTCACGAAATAAAACTGAACATGTAGGTTATTTGAGGTCAGTATTACAGAGGCTCAAAGAGCACCAGTTGTATTCTAAGTTCTCTAAGTGTGAATTTTGGTTGACCTCGGTAGCTTTCTTTAGTCATGTGGTATCTAGAGAAGGTATCAAAGATTTTCAGAAGATAGAAGCCGTGAAAAATTGGCCTCGACCAACCACTTCTACTGAGGTGCATAGTTTCTTGGGGCTAGATGGTTACTATAGGAGATTTTTGTAGGGTTTTCCCTCTATTTAAGTAATAGTGGTCGAATGCTTGTAAAGGTGTTTCCAAGAATTAAAACATAGGTTGACCACTGTGCCAATGTTATCCTTATCAGAGAGCACAAAAGGGTATGTGGTGTACTGTGATGCTTTAGGTGTTAGATTGGGTTGCGTTCTAATGCAGTATGGAAGGGTTATATCATATGCTTCTTGATAATTGAAGAAGCATGAATATAATTATCCCACCCATGACTTAGAGCTTGCATCAGTGGTATTTTTTTTAAAAATATGGTGCCACTATTTTTACAGAGTGCATGTTGATATTTTTGCAGATCATAAAAGTCTTTAATATCTATTCAAGCAGAAAGAGCTAAATATAAGGAAAAAGAGGTGGCTACAGTTATTAGAATACTATGTTGTTAATATTCTCTATCATCCGGGCAAGGGTAATATTGTAGTTGATTCTCTTAGTCGACTATCCATGGGTAGTCTACCATATTTGTCACCTGTTCAGCGTGAAGTAGTGAGAGATGTTTATAAATTAGCTAGCATTAGAATTCATCTTATAGATTTTGAAGATGGTGGCATTGTTGTACTCAATTCAACTGAGTCATCACTTGTGGCTCTGGTTAAACAGAAACAGTATGATAATCCCTTATTTCTCCAGTATAGAGAGAGAATTCAACAACATCGAGTCATAGTATTTGAGCTAGCAATCGAAGACACATTGAGGTATCGAGGTAGATTATATGTACCTGATATAGATAGGTTGTGGCAATAGATTATGGCTGAGTCTCATTGCTCTTATTATTCAATCCATCCTAGTTCTACAAAAATGTATCATGATCTTAAAGAGATCTATTGGTGAAATGACATGAAGAAAGATATAACAGAATATGTAGTACAATACTCCAATTGTCAGCAAGTAAAAGCAGAACACCAGAGACCCAGTGGCTTAGCTCAAACCTTTATGTTCTAGTATGGAAGTGGGATGCTATTAATATGGATTTTGTTGTAGGTTTACATTCTTCATATCAAAAACATGACTCTATTTGGGTAATAGTTGATCGGCTGACAAAATCAGCCTATGTCCTTCCTATTAAGTCTACAGCACGGCTGAAGATTATGCCAAGCTATACATAAAAGAGATTGTTCGCCTTCATAGGACTCCAATGTCCATTATTTTATATGGAGGTTCTCTATTTAAATCTCAATTTTGGAAATCATTTCAGAAGAGTTTGGGTACACAAGTGAACCTTAGCACTATATTTCATCTATAAACAGATGGCAAAGCTGTGCGCAACATTTAGGTGCTTAAAGACATGTTGAGAGTGTGCGTTATGGATTTTAAAGGTAATTGGGATAATCATTTACATTTAATAGAATTTTCTTATAATAATAGCTATTACTCAGTATTGGCATGAATCCATTCAAAGCTTTATATGGGAGATGATATAGATCGTCTATTGGTTGGTTCGAAGTAGGTGAAGCACAGGTATTAGGTCCAAATCTAGTCCATCAAGATGTCAAAAAGGTTAAGTTGATTTAAGAGTGGTTGAAGACTACTCAGAGTAGGCAAAAGTCGTATATAGATGTACGGTATAGATATTTAGAGTTTCAAATTGATGATTTGGTATTATTAAAGGTGTCACCTATGAAAAGTATAATGCAATTCAGAAAAAAGGCCAAGTAGAGTCCCAGATATATTAGCCCCTATAGGGTTATTCATAAAATTAGCTGGGTATCTATGCGCTAGAATTAGCTTCGGAGTTAGCTGTAGTGCATCTTGTATTCCATGTTTCTATGCTACGTAGATGTTTAGGAGATCCATCTTGTGTCATCCATCTAGAGGGTATTGATTTTGCTGGAGACTTATCATTTAAGGAAATCCCCGTGGCTATATAGGATCAACAGTTTAGGAAGTTGACAACTGAAGACATAGCTTCGGTAAAGGTGCTTTGGAGGAACTAGAATGTAGAAGAAGCCACTTGGGATATAGAAGCAGATATGAAATATAAATACCCATATTTGTTCTAAAAACTACCAGAAGGTCCTTAAACTACTCTTCTCTTATGTGATCGTTAGCTTCTATTATATTTTGATTTGTTGACATCTGATTCTTAATTGGTATATTTAGTTACATGATTTATTCCTATGGGTCTTGAGATTTACATGTAAACAACGTGTGGATGCTAAGTATAAGGGAAGTTACATGGTTGGTTGTGACATTTTTAGTTGTGTTTAAGGAAAAGAGGAGCCTCGTGTATTATTTATTGAGTTTAAAGCCAAGTAGAGCCTCATGTATTATTTTTTGACCATTATATGTGTTGTGACACTTTGTGAAGTGTATTTGTATATGTTCTAGCTAGATGACAGGTACTCGATAGGCCTATTTACAAATGAAACTCTAGTGATTTTTTTTTAAAATTTTGAGAGTTAGCCAAGTTGTAAGGCCTTATGCGGGATGAGTAAAGTAAGGCCGATTTGATTAAACAATCTTAAGAATGTCTTGGATAGTTATGGAACAAAAAGTAAACTTAAAGAATCATTCGAGGATGAATGATCCTAAGTAGGGAGATAGTATCACCTCAAAAAAGATAATGGAGAATTAATTTAGCACTTTATACAAGTGCAAATTTTGTTATATGAAGGATTACTAAGCGGTGCACATACTTGATAGGGAATTGTACTTTATGTGAAATAGGGTACTATCGCTAGAGAAGGTAAGGAAATTAAAGTATCCTTCCTTATTTGCATCAAGTGCTTGTATTGAAAAGTTGGGGGTCCATTGTATAAATTTTCTATTAGTAATAATAATAATAATAATATGAATTGTATAAAAGAGGAAAGGGGGATATTAACACTTCAACAAAGTGTTTCCAGGAGCAGCCAACATACTCTATTTTCTTTACTTCTCTATTTCTTCATCTTGTACAAAGGAAGAAAATAAAAAAAATCAGGTGGAGATTATAAAGATAGGAAGGAATTCCTACGGAGGAAAGGCATATCACCGTGATCCTAAGCTAGTCTTTATTCAAAAATCTTTTAAATTTTATCAAGAAGTCAAGTTGGGGTTATTTCCAAAAAGGTAAATTTTTCCACTAAATACTCAAATTGAACTATAGAAAATATGTTAGGGGTAATGTTAGCCATTTATTATTGTTTAATTGATTCCTTGCACTCTCTTTGTAATGAGTTTGTAAGAAGGGGAATAAAGCATCCTAGGTTTTGACTCTTAGAAAATTTTAGGAATCTCGATCTTCAAACACATTATGACTCATGGTATGAACCATAAGTTGGGGTACGAGTGGTGAAGACTTATCATAAACTGACCAGTTTTAGCTGGCGATATGGTTTTAGACACTGGAATAGATACAAATTGAGGGTATGAGTTATAAGTCATGGTTACAAGTCTTACAGGTGATTCGTAAGGTGGTCAGTGTTTAATCCTCCTGGTGTTACATTCTGCTAGAGATATGGATCATGGGTATGGATCGTATGCTAAGGTTATGAGTTGGTTGGAATACTGGACAATGTCTGATCCATGGTTGAGGATTGGTTATGATTGGGTGGGTATCAATCGTAAGTTAGGTTATGACTCGTAAGGAGGCTAGTCATAACCCTGCGTCGGGTTTATATAGGATTTATATGGGGGTATTTTGGACATTTACCTACTTACCTAATAAGGATCCACGACTTCTAATACACTTAGGAGGTTATTTTCCCCATTATTTTATTCTTAAACACTGAGAATCTCTTCCAAAACATATCATAATTCTCTCAAGAGCTTTTGGGGCAAAGTGCTAGGGTTTCAACTAAGGGATTACTTTGGGGCTTGTCTTGGTGAATTCTTTCCATCAATCTTCTTGGTTTAAGGAATGATTCTCTTCCCTACTTGTAATTTCAATTAAAGGAATGGTTATATGGTTGATTTCATGGTTTTTACTTTTGCATAGTTTTTGTTTTCAGTCATTAATTTGGGGTTTTGATGTTAAAGGCTTGGTTATGATTTTGTATGGTTTTAATTATGTTTTCTATGCATTAATGGTGGTTTTGGATAATGGAATTGCATGGTAATGGTTTAATGGTAATGGAATTTAGTTTTGGTTATACTATGCCCCCAATGTATTTAATTAAATACTCATAAAGATATATTTATTGCGTTGACTCTTTTAAAAAGGAACTCTTTCTTGTTTTCAGATTATGCATGAAACTAAAAATGGTTTAAATGGTTTATAAAGGATAAAGTCTAATTGGTTATGCTTGAGGAGAACATGGTAGTCTCCTAAGAGGTTAATATGGTAAATAGAAAGGGCATCGAGAGTCCCCTTAATCTAAATATTTTGGCTATGGATAATGTTTGGAAGTATGGTAGTATGACGATACCACTGGTTTTTCTAATAGCCTTAGTTAATAAATATTAAATTATATTTTTTTGACTTGGTTTTAATTGGGCATTAATGGAGTGGAGTGTAAGCTAAGCCATGGAAGGTGGCAATGTCAGGGGAATCAAAATTGGAAACTTATAATTGCCGATATAAGGGGTCTTCGATGGCCACATGTAAGTTTTACGTTTTTATTGGAGGGGTGTACTAGTCATCCTAGGTTTATTACCTGGTCGTGCGACTATACACATTGGGACAGCTGAACCCATATAGCCCGTGGGTGGTAGGACGGCTAAGCTACACGACTCGGGTTAAGGTTTTAAATGGTATGCTCAACCCAATCCCTTTTCCTAGCACTTATATATATGTTTGGTTGTTTGCATTGGATTGTTTTCACTTGGTTTTGATAACTGGAATTACTTTATCCTTATCCCGAGATTCTTGCCAGTATTCACCTACTAACCCATTTATTGACGGCTATATACCCACACTATGTAGAAACTAAACGTTCGACTCCTTCTTTATAGTACTTGATTCAGGGATAACTTATTGGACTGAAGTGGTGAGCTTCCATCTTTTCGAAAGACATCATTTTATGTTGGACATTTTTAAACTTTTATTTTCTTTTTGGATATTGGTTTTGGCCATGGTTGGGGGCATGTCCCAACTAAATTTTTTTAATTTTTTAGATAGAGGCTTTGTGGTACTTCTGGGGGTTAGAATGGGCGGGATCAGTATTGGTGTCATCCTTGGCATTGGAATAAGTTGGGAGGTTGGCATCATCGAACATAATTTCTCATTATTCTATCATTTTATACTTTGGGTTTTTCATATCATGTTTCAATATTCTCTCCGGTTTGGTATGGTATGGATGGTTGGTTTGGTATGGACAAACTTGGTTGGGTCGGTTATGGTTGTGACCCCATCCCAAAGTCTTCATGAGAGCATTGAGTAATCTTGTTATATGCTCGAAATTCAGCTCAACTAAGGCTATATAAGGTGGTTGGGTTGGGTTAAAAGGGTGTTCCCTGGTCCTAGGTGGACTTGGAATGCCAATTATGACAAGGACCCAGTTCGAGCTATGCTAAGTTGATATCAAAGCCTAGGTTCATGGTTAATTGGGAGTCCACAAAGTCGTGTTGAGTAGAGTCTCTTTTAGGGGTGTGTAGCGCGCAACACTTATAAGGGAGAGGTTGCAAGACGTCTAGAAATATTTCACTTTCTTGGTATTCTTTCTTTATGCTTGACTTCTCAGTCATGGAATCTCCTCTAATCCTTGTTTGTTCATCTTTCAGATCATGCCTCCTAGATTTGGAACACAAGGAAATTCTTTCGTCCCACCTGAGGATAATGCTGAAGGAGTATGTCCTACGTTTGGAGTATATCTTAGATCTCATGGTCCTATTCCTAATTGTACGAGAGTTCCTCCTATTTCTCCAACTTCTTCTCAGGTCTCTCAATGCAATGTGATGAATACGGAGTTTGATCAGTCTATACTTGCTATTGCCCAATTGGTTGCTGCTTCGGTTGAGCGGGGTACGACCAGTGTTGTATCTGCTGTGGCCGCTAGGCTTGGACAATTTAGAAAGATGGGTCCTCCAACTTTTATGGGAGTGAAGGTAGAGAAAGACCCACAGGGCTTTCCAGATGAGTTTGATAAGATTTTTTGGGTAATGAGGGCTACTAATATAGAAGGAGTAAACTTTATAGCTTATCAACTCAAAGAGGTTGCTTATCTGTGGTATGAGGAGTTGGACAGAGATATGGGTGATGTAGAAGAGGACAGTTTATGGAAGGCCTTTTCTGATACCTTTATGGACCAGTTCTTTCCTCAAGAGTTGAGGGAAGCTAAGATTGAGGAGTTCGTGAACCTCAGGCAAGGAAGAATATTTATGAAGGTGCATGCTTTAAATTTCCATTAGTTGTTGAGGTATGCTCCTGATTTGTTGGCTGATATGAGGTCGAGAATGAGGAAGTTCACTTCTAGGCTGAACAGAGATCTGATTTTGGAGTGCAAGATTGCTTTACTTATGAGAGATATAGACATATTGAGGCTGACTATTAATATACAATAGGTTGAGGATGAGAAGAGAAGGCAGGTAGAATATAAAGATAGACAGAGTAAGTGGGGTAAGTTTTCTGATCAGGAAGGTGCCCAGTTTTAAGGTGGTAGAATGGTGGGAAATGGCAGAAAAAGAAATGGGGGAGTTCTGGTTCCTCCTCTACTGCCAATGCTCCTTACCCCCAGTAGTCGGGCGACCGATGTCATCATAGTAGTGATAATTCTTAGGCATAGGAAGCCTAGTCTCAGGCAAGTGGAGGTCAATCTATTTATTTATTTCCTCCTTGTCAGTTTTGTATTCGTCCTCATCAGGTATTCTATGAGGACGGTAGGGATAAGTGCTTCAAGTGTGGCCAAGTAGGCCATCAGCTCAGGGATTATCCTTTTAATAAGGTTGCTACGGGGAAGAATAAGATTCTGGTGGCTTCATCTTCTATTCCTACACCTAGTGGTACGAAATCTACTTTCGGAATAGGTTTTATGCTTTAGCATCCCGTTAAGAATTTGAGGCATTGCCTGATATTGTTACTATCATGTTACAACTTTTCTCTTATGACGTGTATTATTTTCTTTATCTAGGTTCTACCCTTTCTTATGTGACTTCTTACGTAGCTGTGTCTTTTTGTTTTGACTCAAAAATTATGTTGAATTAATTTTTTATTTCTACCCCAATACGTGATTCGGCCATTGCTGAATGGGTCTATAGGGGGTATGTGGTATCTATGAGTAGAAGGCAGACTTTGGAGAATCTGTTTAAGTTGGGTATGGTAGATTTCGATGTAGTCTTGGGCATATATTGGCTGCATTCTTGTTATACAAATTTGGATTGTCGAACTAGTAGGGTCATCTTTAGGTTTCGTGGTGAGCCGAAAATAGAATGGGAAGGTTGTTCCTTAGGGGGGATATTTATTTCTTATCTTAGAGACTGAAGGTTAATATCTAAAGGTTGTATTTATCACTTGGTTCGGGTTAAAGATTCTAATTTAGAAGGTCCTCCTTTGTCTTTGGTCCTTGTGGTTAATGAGTTTCTAGAGTTTTTTTTGAATGATCTTCCAGATGTTCCTCCGAATAGGGAAATAGAGTTTGGTATTGATTTTTTTTCGAACACTCATCTAATTTCTATTCCTCCATATAGAATGGCTTCGGTTGTGTTAAGGAAACTCAAGGATCAAATTAAGGATCTTCTAGACAAAGGGTTTATTCATCCTAGTATTTCCCTATGGGATGTACTGGTGTTGTTTGTGCGCAAGAAGATGGTTCTCTTCGTATGTGCATCGACTACAGGCAGTTGAATAAGGTAATGGTCAAGAACAAATATCCTCTCCCTCGGATATATAATTTGTTTGACCAGTTGTAAGGTACAAAGTTCTTCTCTAAGATAGATCTTTAGTCTGGCTACCTCAGTTGAAGTTTAGGGAGGTGGATATCCCTAAGATGTCATTTTGCACTAGGTATGAGCGTTATGAGTTTTTGGTGATGTTATTTGGATTGAAAAATGCCCCAACAATTTTTATGGATTTGATGAATAGGGTGTTTTGGAAGTATTTAGATCTCTTCATCATTGTGTTTATTAAAAATATTCTGGTGTATTCGAAGAGTGCGGTGGATACTGCTAATCACCTCCGTGTAGTATTGCAGACCTTAAGGGAACAACAGTTGTTTGCTAAGTTATGTATTTGCGAGTTTTGGTTGAATGCTATGACTTTCTTAAGTCATATCATTTCTAGTGAAGGGATAATGGTGGATCTGTAGAAGGTGGTTATGGTGAATAAGTGGCCTAGATCTATGACTCCATCTGATATTCAAAGCTTCTTAGGTTTAGCCAGGTATTATAGGCTGTTTATGGAGAGCTTCTCGTCGATAGCTGCTCCTTCGACTAAGTTGACTTAGAAGAAGGTTAAGTTTTCTTGGTCGGATGCGTGTGAAGGGAGTTTTAAGAATTTGAAGGATAAGTTGACTTCGGTTTCAGTTCTAACTTGCTGAAAGGAAATGATGGGTTCATGGTTTATTGTGATGTATCTCGGGTTGGTCTTGGTTGCGTGTTGATGCAGCATGGAAAGATGATAACCTATGCTTCCAGGTAGTTAGTTGAAGGTGCATGAAAGGAACTATCCTACTCATGAATTAGAGCTATTGGCCGTTGTGTTTGCCTTGAAGATATGGCAGCATTATTTGTATGGGGTCCACGTGGATATATTTTTTGACCACAAGAGTTTGCACTATGTGCTCTCGTAGAAAGAGTTTAATCTCAGGCAGAGGATTGAGCTTCTTAAGGACTATGATATGAGTCTTCACTACCATCCAGATAAAGCTAACATGGTTGCTGATGCTCTTAGCAGGTTGTCCCTGGGTAGATTGAATTATGTAGAAGAAGGAAAACGGGAATTGGTGAAGGATATTCATCACTTGGAAAATCTTGGAGTTCATCTCTTAGACTCCAAGAATGGTGGTGTGATGGTGCAAGAAGTGGTTAGATCATCTCTTGGTGTAGAGATTAAGGAGATACAAGTGTTGGATTCTACCTTAGTGAAAATCAAGGGTAGCATTGGTGAGCAAAAGATGGTGTATTTTGAGATTTGTGTGATTGTACTTTGCGGTACCAAGGGAGGTTGTGTGTTCCTGATGTAAACAGTTTGAGGCAAAGGATCTTGGCTGAGGCGCATGAGTTGCACTATGTTGTCCATCCCGGTTCTACTAAGATATACCATGATCTCAAGGAGATCTATTGGTGGAGTGGCATTAAGCGTGACGTGTTTGATTTTGTGTCCAAGTGTTTGGTGTGTCAACAAGTTAAGGTTGAGTATATGAGGCCTAGTGGGTTTTATCAAGAGATTAAGTTTCCTGAATGAAAGTGGGAGGAGATCAATATGGATTTCGTTACCGATCTTTCTCGGTACCGGAACCAATTTATTCAATTTGGGTTATTGAGGATAGGATGACAAAGTCTGCGTATTTCTTACATGTGAGGACTAGTTTTTTGGTTGAGGATTATGCGAACCTTTATGTTAAAGAGATTGTGAAACTGCATGGGGTGCCTGTCTCAATTATTTATGATCATGGTATGCAGTTTACGTCCCACTTCTAGAGGTTTTTCAAGAAAGGGTTGGGGACTAGGGTGAGTCTGAGTACAACTTTCCACCCACAATCGGATGGGTAGGTGATACACCCAAATTACACCTTTCTTGTGAGAGAGTAAGTGGTTGCTGTCAAATATAGAATCCAACTTGGTTAGGTGTCGAATCCCACACGGAATACTGTGTTCACTAAGTATTATGGCTGTTACTAGACTATTGATCAAAGGTTTCAAGTTAAAAAGGGAGTTTAAGTTTGTAAATTTTATCTCGTTATTTGTAACACAGAATGATCCAAAAAGTAATTTTTATTGCAAATAGTAATTCAATGAGAGTATACAAGCAAGAGTTATTGAATCCTATAATTTACCCATTTGTTTCTCAACCTAAATGAATAGATTATCCTTCAATTCTCTCGAACCTAAAGAATATATTAACTTATTCAATTATTTTCTCATGTTGGTTGATCCCGTTAAGGCATCAACCCTTAACTCAAAGGTTAAAGCCTCTAGATTCCACGTAAACCTCTTATTTTCCCAACAAACACTTTTCTATTCGAACAAGTGATGTTCTTGGGCTCACCCTTCAAGTTTGCAACCAAGAAAGGTCATTATTGTGCAGAAGGGTTTATGCAACCTTAGTTAATCATGGAAATCAAACATTCTAACAACCCCAATCAAATTTTCACATCAAGGCTCCCATAACCCTAGTTATGAGAGCTTAGCCACACATTTCCATATCAGAATAAGAAGTAGTCATTGTATTTCTCATAAATAGATTCAGAAAATACTTATAACTTACAAGTGACTAAAGATTTGTTCTTGAATCTTCAGAGGAAAAAATATGAATAATGGATATAGATCCATACTTCTAGCTGTTTCTCAGTGAATACTTCTTACAATAATGTTCAAAATTTGGAAAATATGATAAAAGATACAAAATAAAACCTAAAATTGGGTATTTTTATGTTCCTAGGTACAGAGGATTTAAAATTTGAAATCAGAAAAACCGCGTCGAAGTTGATGGTCAAGAAGGCAGCCCATCGAAAGACTAGCAGTCCATTGCATGGGCCGTCACTGATGGTACTGGAATGTTAAGTTCTGTTTAGGGCTGACGGTCATGCTGGCGGACCATCGCTGGACTGGCAATCCATCGCGTGGTCCATCGTTGGATCTTCTTAAAGCCCCAGTTCTGGTTAAGGCTGACTACCAAGTTGGCGGTCCATCGATAGATTGACGGTCTGCCAGTTGGACCGTCGTGTGAGTTCTTTACTTGGAGCATTCTTTTTAGCTCTGATGGTCACTCCGGCTGTCCATGACATGTCTGGCGGTCCGCCAGTTGGACCGTCAGTGAGCTTTTTTTGCTATATTTTCCAAATTTTCCTTCAGCTAACTATTTACCCTAAAAACACTCAAATCCAATATTAAATACAATATCAGTTGCTTGGAAACGTACAATCATCCTAAGAAAAAGATGTAATGTTTCGTCAAAAGCCGGAACATCAACATCCTAAACTTAAGGCAATTGCTTGTCCTCAAGCAACTCAGCACCAAATTGCATACATGGATAATACAATGATAGGCAATCACCTATTGAACTAGACTTAGCATAATCATTCACTTATCAATTTACTCATATGGTTTCAACACATTAGGATCTACAATCGACATTTATTCAATATCAGCACACACACACAATCATGGGCATCATATTCTAGAGAGACTAGCAAAACTAAGTGAAACTCAAGTTGCCCTCACAACCATGAAGTCCACCACTCATTATATTTGTGGACACAATATAAACTCTCACACTCAATTAAGAAGTTACGAGCATAGTGCATATACCCATAGGCTTTCCCTTATCATCTAATGCCTCCTTTATAGTTGATTTGCCAAGATCAAACATTTCTTTTCTAAGCTTGTAATGAGGTTTTAGGATAGGTAAAAAGCGACTCAACACTAGGGTTTAGCTCTCTTTTACCCTTGAATTCTACCTACCATGTCCATTGCTTTACTATCTCACTTACCCATCTCTTATTCATTCACACTGTACCACAATTTCCTTTTTTTTTTATATAAGTATCAGCCACCCTCAACTTATGCTGATACAATCAGTCAAAGTGTACAATGTCTTGAATAGACCAAGGCCAGATGCTTTAAACTAAGTTCTAAATCAACTTTCCATTAGACAGCTAATATTTTGATAATAGCCACCCTCAACTTAGGTGTTTTGCCTAAGTTTAGGTACACAATGTCCAATATTGGACCAGGGCCAGATTTAGGTGTTAACAACCTAAAAAGAGTTAATTAGAGTTATTGGTGATGAAGAAAAATTACTAAAAGCTCAAAGAAGGTTTCTAAAATGGAAAAATCCTTTTGGTGAGGTTAATTACTTTGGCTAAGTGGACTGAAAATACAAGGAGGCCTGCTATCACATCTTATTCCCTCAACCACAAAACAACATCAATGAACCAGGCAAGATCTAGGTATTACACTAAGCAAGAACTACATAAATACTCACACACATAGGCAACTGAGTCAAACTCATTCTACTGCTGTTAGAATTTCTATCACATGATCATGCACATCTTACATGTTAGTGGCAATAACAGAATCACTAAAGGTTGCCCACATATGCTAAATGACTAGAGTAAATAATCACACATACATGTCTATAGCTTTATGTCAACATCATCCATCATCCATATATACAACAAGATGCTAAAAGTAAAAGACACTTTGTAAATAAGCATTAACAAACAGATATTTACATCAAAAACTAAGAAGAGAAAATGCAATCCTAAACATATCGGTTCTCCTAAATACCATACAAAAGGAAAAGAACATCGACAATAAAACCCCCGTGGTACAAGTACACCCCTTACAAAAAAATATATGCTTTGTCCTCAAATGCATAAAATTTTAGTACAGAGGAGGGGAAATACTTGTAATGCTTCATATTCATCTGAGGTGTCTGTGAAATGTGGTAAGGCTCTAGTGTCCTCACCTGTTGCAATATTGTCCCCTATGGTGGTGGGGGTACTCATAAACTCATCCTCTGAAATTGGAGGGATCACTTCCCGAACTGGGTCTAAACCTGCCCCTCTAGCTGGGACTGAACTAGTACATACACCAGTAGCTTCATCTTCTAATTTCTTCTTTCTTCTCTCTTCATCTATTCTTGACCTTTTCACAGCTTTGTTCATGTCATAAAACTCTCTTTCTTCCGACATTATTGTTTTTCTCTTCCTTCTTCTAGCAACTTTTATTTCTATGCCCTCATCAACTTGTTTCTTTCCTTTATCTTTCAATGGTTTTCCTATCAAATCTACAATCCATTCATCATAATCACTCATCACCAAGGCTGGGTAAAAACTGGGCTACTTAGACTGCCTGCTCTTCAACTCTCCTATGTCATCTTGTGCCTACTTAAACTCCACCATGAACTTGGCCAAGTCGGGAATGGACATTGCATCTAGCCTTTTGTTGATACATTATTCCATGTGGTCCATCATCAACTAAATGTTTTGGAATGAACGAATTACTTCTGTAACAATTTGATCAACAAATGGATTGAACTGTGAAGCCCATGTGTCTAGCTATTTTTGAAACTTCTTCTGTTGCTTTATCGACTTTGCAAAATTCTACTATTTTAGCCTATATTCTGTGAACTCTACCCACCCATAGGTGGTGTAGACCCTGACCCTACAGAGGTATTTGGTGGAACATACTTAGGTGGCATATATGTAATGATAGGCAATGGCATACCTGAAGATATTTCTGAGGTATCCGGGGCTGGTGCGGACTGAGTCTAGTAGGCTGGAGGCTTGGTGACCCTCATCTCAAACTTTGAGTCATCTTTTGATTTCTCAATGTCCTGTCTATGCGTAGCCTGAACTGCATTATCAAACCCCTGAATCAAAGGTACACCTGCCTGCCTGCATAACTCTGTGATCAAACAAGGGAATAGTAGTGCACTTGCCACTTTATGAGTCCTTACAAACATTTCATCAGAAATAATCTAGCCGAAATCAATTTTCATCCCTGGGATCAAACTAGAAACAAGCACAACCCTGTGACTATCCAAATTTGCATCACCTTCTATTGGCATCAACCTCAATCGAACCATAGCCTACCAAAACTTAGCTCTGAAGCTAAGGGAAAACTTTGCTATGCACTCACATAGGTTTTTTGCCCAGGAGGGATTATCATCATCAGTCAATAACCCAGCCAACCAAGGTCTCTGAGTAGATACGGAGGTTAGACGGTATTCAAGATCAGGAACAACATGTGGAGCTTCGTAGTCAGGTTCAAACAGCATCTTATTGATTGTTCGAGCTGAGAAGTCGATGTTAACTCCTCAGACTGGGACTGACTCCCTGCTTGGAAAGTCTGAAATCTTCATCCCCTTGGGACAATCCTTCAGTATCAGCACCAAATAATTAGCAAAGAATTCCTTTACCAGATTTGGCTGATGTGAACTAGGTGGCTTTCTCATCCAGGCCAACTCGTACTTATTGAACCGATACTCCAGTTTAGGATACTTAAGTATCTCAGTTATCACTATCTGGTACTCCTCAGAGAATGGCCTTTTGATTGCTCTATTTGATGTCAGTTCCAGTGCATCATAGAACTTATCTCTTGGTCCCTTGAGTTACCATCTGATTGCCTCCCTTATTTGAGGATCTTTATGCTTAATCACATTGGAGTCCTTAGGTCTAGTCTCCACTTCAACCACTTCATTTCGTACCTCTTTATTGGCAGCCTCAGTTACAACCTCAACTGGGTAGGGATGAGATGTACCAACCCTTTCCTCATCGGGGCTCAAACTAGTACTGCTAGTGCTTCTCTCACTCTCCTCTTTAGACTGGGAGAATGCAGGAAGTGTTCTGTCTCTTTGGAGAGTATTGATGGCTGGTGCCTCCTCACTCCTGGCACGCTCATCTCTTCCTCATGCTCGGCCACCACCTCTGGTTAATGGAAGTTTACATGCCATAATGCCTAAAAAAGGTACAAGGGATCAGTTGGCAAATCAAACAGATTGAAAATAGTTAAAAAATTGGCTTAACAATCATCCTGATGATTCGTCGATGATGCGATGGTCCATCGGGCTAACCATCAGCCTTAACCAGTGAGTGCTGATTTGTTAGGATCTTGCGATAGTCAGACTGGCGGTTCGTTAGGTTACTGACAGTCCGCTGAGTCGTCTGTCACTGCTATCTAGTGAACAATATTTTTGGGGCCTTTGCATCGATTCACCAGATGGCCCGTCGCAGATCTAATGGTCTACTAAAGTGATTGTCGCAACCCTTTTCAGATTAAGACTTCTATTTTCATTTTTTCAAACACCTGGTATACATCCTATGATTTGCAACATTACAATGACATCAATTTAATACTTACATCTAAATTTTTCTACTTTAAACACCTGGGTTACTCATTCTTTGCCCAAAATATAGTATACCATGGTTCAACGCTCAAAACATGAACAACAAGGCAAGAGAAGAAAGCAAGATGAAATTCCTTTTAAAAACATTATAATCCTCACATAACTAAACTCATCAGTGAAACAAAAGAGAGAAGGATTATGATCATACCTAGATTTTTGTAGTGGAACTAACTTGCAACTTCAGAGAATAAGACAAACTTAAGATTTTTATCAGTGATTTCTACTTTAGTTGTGATGAAGAGAAGAGAGAAGTGGGTTTGTTTAAATAGGGGAGAAGAAAAAAGAGGAAGAGTCCTAGAGGGAATAACTGACTTCTGATTATTTGAATCCAGAGGGAGTTAATCAGTTGCAGAATTTTAAGAGATTGCAACATACGAAACCGCCTTATTTTATTTATTTAACAGCATTTTGGTCATGTATGGGTGGTTTAAATAAGCTTCAAACTTAACCCTACCCAACCCAGAACTAGGGTTACATTAACAGCTGACCTAATGATCTGTCAGGATTGCGACGGTCTGCCAAGTAGGCCGTCGCATCTTACCAGAAATTAAGCATCTCTGCTTTATTATGACGGTTCGTTTGATGGTCCGTTAGACCAGAGATAGTCCGACAACTCGATCGTCAAGTCTCAAATAGAATGTCTATTTGTTACCATTGCTTTGACGGTTCCATTGGCGGTCTATCGAACCTTCGATGGTCCATCAGTTTCTCCGTCAACCCCCTCTCAACTGTGAAACTCCTTTTTTTCTGCATTTTCAATCCTGGACACTTCACAAACACATCAAAAATGCACAAAAATATCAAATAAACTCTAGATATGGTTACAAAAATACCTTGTGGGTTGCCTCCCACTAGTGCCTGATATAACATCGCGGTACGTGCAGTTATCTCGATTGCTCAGACATTATTAAGATATATAGTAGCTATGTACTTTATCGAGTCCATTGGACAGATATACGACTTCAGTCATTGCCCATTCACTATGAAAAAACTTTCATCTTCATTTACAAGTTCAACTACTCTCAACGTGTAGACTTGATTAACTTGATATAGTCCGGACCATTTTGATTTAAGCTTACCTAGAAACAACTTCAGTCTGGAGTTGAAGAGAAGCACTCAATCGCCATTTTCAAATTCTCTTTTTGCAATCCTCCGGTCGTGGTACTTCTTCATCTTCTCATTGTAAAGATCTGCCCTTTCATATGCATCAAGACAAAACTCATCCATCTCATTTAGATGTACCAATCTCAGTTGTTCTGCCTCACTCCAATTCAAATTCAGCCTCCTAAGTGCCCACAACGCCTTATGTTCCAATTCAATTGTCAAATGACATCCCTTACCAAAAAATTATTGGCACGGTGGCATGCCGATGGGTGTCTTAAAAGCTGTTCTGTATGCCCATAAGGCATCATCAAGCTTCCTAGACTAGTCTTGTCTGCTAGCATTCACTGTTTTAGCAAGTATGACTTTGATCTCTCTATTCATAATCTCCACTTGTCCACTTGTTTGTGTGTGGTATGGATTTGCTACCTTATGTTTCTTAACAAAATACTTTGATAGGGAAGCTCAAAACACTCTGTTGCAAAAGTGAGATCCACCATCGCTTATAATGGTGCGTGGCACCCCAAATTGAGAGAAAATGTTCCTTTTAAGGAATACAACCACTCTCTTCCCTTCATTATCATCCAAAGCGACAACCTCAACCCACTTTGATACATAATCAATAGCAACTAGAATGTATTTCATCCCATATGAGCTCACGAAAGGCCCCAAGAAATTAATTCCCCAAACGTCAAACAACTCTACTTCCATCATCTTCGTCAAAGGCATCTCATGGCGCTTGGAGATTGACCCCTGCCTCTAATATTTGTCACATCTTCTCACGAACTCATAAGCATCCTTGAATAGACTCGGCCAATAGTATCTACTCTATAGCACCTTTCTAGAAGTACGATCACCTTCATGGTGACCTCTAATCGGGGAAGCATGATATGCTTCCAAGATACTCGATATATCTACTTCTGGAACATACCTCCTTATGATATTATTAGCACATCATCAAAATAGATATGGTTCATCCCAAAAGTAATGTGTCACCTTATGGAGAAACTTCTTTCTTTGATGAAAAGAAAGATTCTCCAGAATAACCTCGCTCACCACATAATTTGTGAAATCTGCATACCAAGGTATCTTCTCCAGAACAACAACCAAGATTTCCTCATTCGAGAATGCATAATTAATCTCAAATTCATCTCTAACTGCTTGCTCCCCTTCCAGCCTAGACAGGTGGTCCGCAACTTGATTTTCACAACCCTTCCGATCATTAACTTCAAAGTCAAGTTCCTGAAGTAGCAACACCCATCTAATCAACCTTGTCTTCGCATCTTTTTCTCCATCAAATATCTTAAGGCTGCGTGGTTAGTATGGACCACCACCTTGGTTTCTAGCAAATAAGCCCGGAACTTCTCAAAAGCATAAACCACTATAAGAAATTCCTGTTCAGTGACAGTATAGTTCTTTTAGGCCCCATTCAACTCTTTACTGGCATAGTAGATAGGATGAAACAATTTATCCCTCTTTTGGCTAAGTACAGTCCCAAGTACAACATCGTTTCTTAAGGCTGCGTGGTTAGTATGGACCACCACCTTGGTTTCTAGCAAATAAGCCCGGAACTTCTCAAAAGCATAAACCACTATAAGAAATTCCTGTTCAGTGACAGTATAGTTCTTTTAGGCCCCATTCAACTCTTTACTGGCATAGTAGATAGGATGAAACAATTTATCCCTCTTTTGGCTAAGTACAGTCCCAAGTACAACATCGTTTGCATCACACATAATCTCAAATTTGAGCAATCCGGTGCAACAATAATAGGAGCGTCAATAAGCTTTCCTTGAAGGCATTCAAATTTCTTTAAGCAATCATCATCAAATTTGAACTTAGCCTCTTTCTCCAAAAGTTTGCAAAGTGGGTTTACAATTTTTGAGAAGTCCTTAATAAATCTCCGATAGAAACCCATGTAACCAAGGAAACTACACACTCCCTTTACTAAAATGGGAGGTGGTAGATTCTCAATAACCTCAACCTTAGCTCGATTGACCTCAATCCACTTAGCTGAAATTTTGTGCCCAAGAACAATGCCCTCCTTCACCATGAAGTGACATTTCTCCCAATTAAGCACAAGATTAGATTTCTCATACCACTATAAGGCTCTACTAAGATTCACCAAACAAATCTCAAAAGAGTCACCAACCACTGAAAATTCAGCCATAAACACCTCCAAGGTGTCTTCAACCATATCAGAAAATATAGACATTATGCACCATTGAAAGGTAGCGGGTGCATTACCCAATCCAAACGGCATCCTCTTAAATGCAAAAGTACCATACGGGTAGGTGAATGTCATCTTTTCCTAATTCTTCGAGCCTATATAAATCTAATTATAACTATAATACCTATCTAGAAAATAATACCAACCTCTTCCCGCCAACCGATCAAGCATCTGATCCATAAAAGGCATTAAAAAATGATCCATTAACGTCCATGAGTTGAGCTTCTGATAGTCCATACAAACTCTCCACCCAGTCAAAGGTCTAAGTTGAATCAACTCATTCATTTCATTTGCTACAACAGTCATTCTCTCTTTCTTAGGCACACATTGGATAGGGCTTACCCACTTACTATCGAAATAGGATATACAACCTAAATCAATCCATTTGATGATTTCCTTCTTAACCATCTATTACATAGGTGGGTTAAGACGGGAATGATGCTCAATTATTGGTGTACAGTCCTCCAACTGAATTTTATGAGTGAAAATACCTGGAGGGTACCAATAATATCTGTGATAGTCCATTCTATCACCCTTTTGTATCTCTAAAGCATAGAAATTAGTGCCTCCACCTGTTGCTCACAAAAATCAGCCACAATGATGATAGGTAAAGTGTTTCCACTGCCTAGAAACACATACCAGTGATGGCCTGGCAATTCCTTCAACTCCAACACTGATGGCTCCTCAATAGATGGCTTAGCCGGTAGTGTTGGGTGATTTTTAAGATCCAGATCAAGTTTCTTAGGATCATAAGAGTATGATCCTATTCTTATCAAAGAACAAACAGTCTCCTCATACTCTTCAGTGCCTTCACTATCAAAATTCATTAGAACTGTAGCTAAGGGATCAATAGCAAATTTATACTCTATCGGCACCTCCTGCTCATCCTCATAATAAACATCAAAAATAGAGAACCTACTCATCTCTTTATGCTATTTCATAGATTGGCACATATCAAATCAAACCACTTTATCATTTATCCTTAATAAGAGCTCATTAGCTCGCAAATCAATAAGCATACTTCTGATTGCAAGGAAAGGTCAACCCAAGATTATGGGCACCTCGCAATCCACCTCGCAATCTACCTCGCAATCTAGAATAATAAAGTTTGTGGGAAATATAAAACTAGCCACTTTCACCAGCACAACATATAATATTCCCACAGGCCGCTTCACTGATCTGTCCTCCATCATAAGTTACATATTTGTGGTTGTAGGATCCCCCAAACTTAACTTCTTATAAACAGCTAGTGGCATCAGATTAATGCTCGCTCCAAGATCACATAAAGCCTTAGCATATTCAGGAGACCCAATAGTACAAGGGATGATTAATTCTCATGGTTCTTCCTTCTTTTGCACCAAGGATATGGTAGAAATAACACTACAATGATGGATATTATCCCCCGGTTCATAGCTTACTACTCTCTTCTTCATCATAATATCATTCATAAATTTAACATATCCTAACATCTGCTCAAGTTCCTCCACCAAAGGTACATTCATTACCAACTACTACAACATTGCCATGAATTTACTAAACTTTGTATCATTGGCCTTCTTCTTCAATCTATGAGTAAATGGTGGCGGTGGTTTTGGGAAAGTAGTCACCACTGCTTCTTTCTTTTTTTTTCTTTCCCTTTTTCTAACTCATCAACCTGCTAATAATTAGAAGAAATATCAATATTATCTAGTTTCTCCAACTCTACCAGATAACTTTCTTTATGCTCAGCTTCCTCTTCGATTACATCTTGAATCACAGATTTTCCTACAAAAGTCCTGGTAATAACTTACCACTCTGTGTGGTAAATGTCATGCAAGAGCCATCATTATGATGATTATGAACTGTATCACTTGGCATGTTCTGTTCTTCCTCTGATTTAGTGCTACTGATATTTGACTCATTTAATGCTCTAACTATTTGATAAAAGTTGAGTGTGAATTTACCAACTGATTCATGGAAGACAAATCACTCTTCATATTAGTCACCCAGAGTTAGTAGCCTTAACTCCCTTTAATAGATTCTCCATCATGTCTTCCATGTACATTTTGCCCGAGTTTGTTGCAGCATTATCTCGTCTTCCAGAAGGTATATATAGGCCATTCCTGTCATTTTTGTTCTTCCAATTCCCTTGATCCCTATCCTTATAACCAGCATTTTTGTAATAGTTCTCGACCTTGAATTCCTTGGCTATTGACTTAGAAACCCCATGATTATTTAGATAGTTAGCCTCTTCTTCCGAATTAGAGTTAGATCTACCTTGGGATGCAACAACTTTCACCTTTTCTATTTTTCCAGATAATAAATGCTTAGTCAGCAAATCCATCTGCATCTTCAAATATGCCATATCTTGATCATGTTCCTTCTCTTTCTTGTATTGCTCTGTAGTCATACCAACAAATATAGTAGGGATTGCTTTCACAGAATCCATGGTATGCTAAGCTTTACTTTGTTTTGTCATCCTATCAAGCATTTCTAAGGCTTCTAGATAAGTGAGATCCACAAATGATCCTCGTACAGCATTATCCATGAATGGCTTCGTAATAGAGTTTAATTCCCTATAGATAGTCTCCATCAAATAGATATTAGTAATATTATGATATGGGCATTGCACCATCTTTTTTTTAAACCTCTCCTAGGTCTCGTGAAGAACTTTAGTTGGAAGTTTTCAAAAGTTGCTAATCTTATCTCTCAATTGTACCTTCTTGGAGGGTGGAAATAACCTTTCTAGGAAAGCCTCTTTCAACTGCCTCCAGTTGGTTATAGAATGGGAGTCAGCCCATGTAATACCCCGAGAAATTTTTTGTTGAAATTTTGTGCGTAAATGTGTTGGGTTCTATCTTCTAGAACGAATTATAAATTTTTCATGTGGAATGTCTTAGATTATGACCCACCATTGCGTAGAGTATCGAATAAGATTTCCAATGATATATGGATCATCCAAAATGGACACCCGAACGACGAGTTATGAACATTTCGATCGAACCGTGAGTAGTAGTGAACAGTAAAACGTGTAGGAAAAAATACTGGGGCCTGGCGTATTTTTTCTCTAACTTCAAATGATTATAACTCCTTGTACATAATGATCTGGGTGATCTACTATATATCAACGAAAAGCTCTACGATTCCTTTTTCCAATGAAATTGGTTTTATCCAATTTGTCTATCAGAGCAAAACGTTATGGTCCATTTACTTTAGCTAATCAAAAATGAATTTTTGGGTCACCTTCAAACGATCATAACTCCTCGTACACAATGATTTGGGTGAGATACTATATATCAACAAAAAGATATGAGAGTCATTTTTCTAATGAAATTGGTTTCATCTAATTTGGATATTGGGGTAAAATGTTATGGTTGATCTACTTCAGACTATCAAAATAGTCCACCAAAGGACAGATTCGAGAATTTTTTTAATTTTAAGGGCATTTTGGTCATCCCTCTCACCCAAAATCCGTCTAAACCCTATATTAAAGCCTATTAGAAGTATTATATGTTATATTTCATCAAATTCCCTCAAAAAGAAAACCCTAAGCTCCTACATCCAACTTTAAGAACCTCCAAAGTTCACCATTAATTCTACAAATTTATTCAAGATTCCAAGTTCCTAGTTCAAGAACTCCAAGAACCATCATTCAAAGGCACGATTAACATCTCAAAAATGAGTATCGATCTAAAGTTCATCATTCAAGGTATGTGGGATTTTTCAATAAGAACTCTCTTTCGTTCTTGTGTCCAAAAATAATTTTCTTTACAAAGACATGATTTTTATTTGATTTTTACGAATTTGAAGCATGAACCCATATATTATGATGATTATTATGAAATCTTGATATTTATGATTTTGAAAGATAAATTTACATGTATGGAGATATAAAGCATGAATCTTGAACGATATTTATCATGATTTTGATATTTGGGTCATGAATCCCCATTGGAAATTGTGTTTTTTTGAGAAAGTGTGTGTTATAAGCACGTTGATGTTAAATATTTGAGATATATTGAATGATTTGACCTTTTGGTATTAATGGAGTTATTTTGAACTCGAGTGTAAAAGAAATCCACAACGTGGTTGTTTTTGATAGATGGGAAGCATGATGACTCTCGATGTATATTTATATATTACTGAAATTGTTTTGTTATGGATTGTCTTTGAAATGATCTGAGCTAAGTCTGGGAGAAATCTTTAGCACCGAGTGGGAGGTATAAAGCGACCTTACTTCCCTAGAACTATGTGCCCCCGTAGGAGTGAGCCTAAGGCTGATTTATATAGTGATCACTAGTTTTTGTGAATTTGATATTGATAGTCCTACTCTGATGGAAACGATAGGACGACTCTCCCCAATGTGGGTTATACGTTGGACTCCATGTAGCTCACATGATTTATGTCGGTTATAGGATCTCCTAGTGTGTGTGTATTTCCTTGTGTCTATGGTGAATGGTGAAGTGATTTGAAAGTGGAATTGTGAAAGTTATTCTTTCAAAAGATTTAAATGATATTTACATTATGAGAACTGATATTCTTGATAAACTAAAAGTGATTGACAAATTATATGATGACTCACATGTGTTATTGTACTTATTTCATCCTCTCATGATTATGATGATTTTCTTCGAGCTATGTGAGTTTCATACATCCTGCATATTTCTTATAAATATTTATGATAATAATGTTTATACAACTGCATACACCTCCATATACTCGGTTCCTTTCCATGGTACTGACCCACATCTTTAGATGTCGGCTGTATTTTCTCAGAATATAGGTTCAGATGCTCAGTTCCAGGTTTGCCAGTGATTCTTTGGGCACGCTATTCTATATTCTCTGTTGTGGTGAGTTATCATATTCCTAGGATGTGACGTCTGATGTTGGATTCATGGAATTGTTTACATTTGATAACTGAGTATGAGTCAGTTGGGGCATGTCTCAATGGCTCGCTGGTCTTATTAATTTTCTTAGAGGCTTGTCAGACTAGTATAGATGTTGGGAATTGACTAATAAGTCATATTTTGTTATCTTTCTGAAATTCTTTTATTCTTGGATGATGATTACTCTATTGATATTTGAGGGTTATTTATGGAAACCCTGTTGATTTATGTTGAATTGAATGAAAATGGCTCAAAGGGTTAGCTTGGGGCTACTTGTAGCCTTAAGCACCGTGTGATGCTCCAGGACCCATTTTTTGGGGCGTTACAACCAATTAAGCTATAGTGTTGCCTCTCTAGACAGAGACAACGAGAATAAGAGCAAGCAAATAACATTCTGGCCCACTCCTAGGTTATCAAAAGACTTGCAAATGGTGGCAAAGTTCACCAAATACATGTTAGGATCATCTTCTAGAAAACCACCGAACAAACCCTTGAGATAGAGGAGTTGAAACATCGTGCTGGTAATATTGAACTTAGCTTTGGGTGCTATAGGTGGAGTAATAATAGCTCTAGTTTCACCTACTCCATCCATTCCATCCTCATCATCATTAAGATTAAACTGCATAGGTTGGCGATCCTGCCTCGCCCTGAAGGGATGATTCCTGTTTACATTACAATTCACTGGTGCAACTATATTCTCTGTATGCCTTGGGTTGATAGGATCCAACAAGTAATCATCTCCCAAATCATCATCATCAAGAATAGGATGACGTTCCAGTTGGCTGTCATTCTATTGATTAAGCTGAGCTCTAGCCAAGGTAGCTAGTCTTTCAGCCTCTTATGGGTCTGCCATTCTGCCAATCAGCTGAGGTTCCAAATGTACTGGTAATAATAGTTCACCTAACCTCTATGTTCTTGGCATACAAAATAATTACCCTACAAGTAATAAAAATAACAAATAAAAGTAAAGTTTAGGAAACTTGACCAAAGGTCAATTAACAAACACAAACGTAATTGACAACCATATTCCCCAGCAACAATGCCAAAATTTCGTACGCCCAAATTATACCTCTCTTGCAAGAGAGTAAGCGGTCACTGTAAAATATAGAACCCATCTAGGTTGGGTGTTGAATCCCATAGGGAATACTATGTTCACTAAGTATTGTGGCTGTTACTAGACTGTTGATCAAAGATTCCAAGTTAAAAAGGGAGTTTAAGTTTGTAAATCTTATCTCATTATTTGTAACAAAGAATGATAATTTGTATTGCAAATAGTAATTCAATGAGAGTAGACAAACTAGAGTTATGGTTACCGAGATGTTCAAACTATAGGGTTGTGAATTATTTTGAATTTTCAATTAATCACTACGATTGCAAGAGTTATTAAATCCTATAATTTACCCATTTGTTTCTCAACCTAAATGAATAGATTATACTTCAATTCCCTTGAAATTAAAGAATATATTAACTTATTCAATTATTCTCTAATGTGGGTTGATCCCATTAAGACATCAACTCTTAACCCAAAGGTTAAAGCGTCTAGATTCTATGTAAACCTCCTATTTTCCCAACAAACACTTTTCTATTCAAACAAGTGATGTTCTTAGGCCCACCCTTCAAGTTTGCAACTAAGAAAGGTCATTATTGTGCAGAAGGGTTTATGCAACCTTAGTTAATCATGAAAATCAAACATTCTCATAACCCCAATCAGCTTTTCACATCAAGGCTCCCATAACCCAAGTTATGAGAGCTTTGCCATACATTTCCATAGAAGAACAAGAAAGAGTCATTGTATTTCTTATTAATAGATTCAGAAAATACTTACAAGGGATTAAAGATTTATTCTTGAATCTTCAGTGGAAAAAAATATGAATAATAGATTTAGATCCACACTTCTAGCTATTTCTCAGCAAATACTGCTTACAATAATATTCAAAATTTGGAAAATATGATAAAAGCTACGAAATAAAACCTAAAACTGGGTATTTATATGTTCCCAGGTATAGAGGATTAAAAATTTAAAATTAGAAAAACTACGTCCAAGTTGTAGGTCAAGATGGCAGCCCATCAGAAGACTGGCGGTCCATCGCATGGGCTGTCACTGATGGTCCTGGAATGTTAGGTTCTATTTAGGGATGAAGTTTATGCTGGCAGATCGTCGCTAGACCGACGGTCTATCGCGTGGTCCGTCGTTGGATCTTCTGGAAGCCTGAGTTCTAGTTAAGCCAGACAGTTAAGTTGGTGGTCCATCGAAAGATTGATGGTCCACCACTTGGACCGTTACATGATTTATTCACTTGGAGCATTTTGTTTAGCTCTGACAGTCACTCCGGCGGTCCATCGCATGTCTGACGGTCCATCAGTGACCTTTTTCTGCTTTTTTTTTTAGATTTTTCCTTCAGCTAACTCTTTACCCTAAAAACACTCAAATCTAGTGTTAAATACAACATCAGTTACTTAAAAATGTTCAATAATCCTTAGAAAAAATGTAAAATATTCCATCAAAAGCTGAAACATCAACAGGCGGAAAGAACTATTCAGACATTGGAAGATATGCTTCGAGCCTATGTGATTGATTATAGTGGAGGTTGGGTGGAACATCTACCTTTTGTAGAGTTTGCTTACAATAATAGCTATCATAAGTGTATTAGTATGGCTCCTTTTAAGGCGTTGTATGGTAGAAGATTTAGATCTCCTATTGGTTGGAGAGCGGGCAATATTGTGTATGAGTTAGAGTTGCCATCTAGTTTGAGTTTGGTTCATCTGTTATTTTCTATTTATATGTTGAGAAATTGCATTGATGATTCATCTTTGAATGTGCCTTTAGAAGGGTTAGATATCTCAGATTTTCTATGTTATGAAGAAGTCCTAGTTAAAATATTGGATAGGCAGGTTCGTTGGTTTTGGTCTAAGGATGTGGCTTTGATTAATGTTCTATGGCAGAACCACAAGGAGGAAGAAGCCACGTGGGAAGTGGAAGAGGACATGAAGTCCATGTATCCGCTCTTGTTTTTTTCTCATAATATTTGTGAGGAAGGTATGAGTTCTTGAACATATCTTTATTTTTTGAGTTTGTTAAAAGAAGAGTTGCATCTCTTATATCTTTGTTTTCTGTCTTTGTAAAGGTAAGAGTAGAGATATCAAAGTTGGGATTGATGTTTGATAATGAAAATAACTCTGTGTGTGGTTACCCCTACCTTATCCGTCATCCAAGGAAAAAAGTTCCTAGTGGTGGAGACTGAAGCATCCCAGGTTTGGACCCTTAGAAAATTTCCAGGAATCTCATTCTTTAGACCCATTACGACTCATGGTATGATCAATAAGCTAGAGTACGAATGGTTAAAACCTATCGTAAGCTGACCAGTTTTAGTTGGTGAGATGGTCTTGGACACTGGAATGGATATGACTTGAGGGTATGAGTCGTAAGGCATGGGTACGATTCATATAATTGACTTGGAAGGTGGTCAGTGTTTGATCCTCCTCGTGTTACATTCTTCTTGGGATATAGATAATGGGAACGGATCATATGCTGAGGTTACAACTTAGTTGGATGCATCATATACTGGGCAATGTCTGATCTATGGTTAAGGGTTGGTTATGATTAGGTGGGTATCAACCGTAAGCTAGGTTAGGACTCGTAAGGAGGTCAGTAGTAACCCCATGTCAGGTTTTTATGGGGGTATTCTGGATATTTCCCTACTTACATTAATAAGGACCCATGACTTCTAATACAATTAGAAGGTTATTTACCTTATTATTTTACTCTTAAACAGTTAGAATCTCTTCCAAAACATATCATAATTCTCTCAAGAGCTTTTGGGGCAAAGAGCTAGGGTTTCAACTAAGGGATTATTTTGGGGCTTGTCTTGGTGAATTCTTTCCATCAGTCTTCTTGGTTTAAGGTACGATTCTCTTCCCTACTTGTAATTTCAATTAAAGGCATGGTTATATGGTTGATTTCATGGTTTTTACTTTTTCAGCGTTTTGGTTTTCAATCAATGATTTAGGGGTTTTGATGTTAAAGGCTTGGTTATGATTTCCTATGGTTTTAATTATGCTTTCTATGCATTAATGGTGGTTTTGGATAATGGAATTGCATGGTAATGGTTTAATGGTAATGGAATTTGGTTTTGGTTATACTATGCCCCCAAGGTGTTTATTAAATACTTATAAAGATATATTTATTACATTGACTCTTTTAAAAGGGAACTCTTACTTGTTTTCAGTTTATGCATGAAACTAAAAATGGTTTATAAAGTTTAAAGGCTAATTGGTTATGCTTATGGAGAACACGGTAGTCTCCCAAGAGGTTAATATGGTAAACGGAAAGGATACCTAGAGTCCCTTTAATAAAAATAGTTTGGCTATGGATAATGCTTACAAGTATGGTGGTATGATGATACCACTAGTTTATCAAATAGCCTCGATTAATAAATGGATAATTGTATTATTTTGACTTGGTTTTAATTGGGCATTAATGGCGAGGAGTGTAATCTAAGCCTTAGAAGGTGGCGATCCCAGGGGTATAAAAACTGGAAACTCATATTTGTCAAAATGAGGGGTCTTCGATGGCCACATGCGAGTGTCACATTTATATTGGAGGTATGTACTAGTCATCCCAAGGTTATTGCCTAGTCATGCGACTACACGCACCGAGACCCTTTTAGCAGGGGGAGCTAAACCCATATGGCTCATGGGTGGTAGGACGGCTAAGCTACATGACCCAAGTTAAGGTTTTAAATGGCATGCTAAACCCGATACCTTTTCCCAATAATTATATATATGTTTGGTTATTTGCATTAGATAATTTTCACTTGGTTTTAATAACTAGAATTACTTTATCCTTATCCCGAGATTCATCCTAGTGTTCACCCACTAATTCATCTACTGGCGGCTGTATACCTACTTTATACAGGAACCGGATGTTTGATACCTCCTTTATAGTACTTGATTCAGAGACAACTTATTGGACTGAAGTGGTGAGTTTCCATCCTTTCGAAAGGCATCATTTCATGTTGGACATTCTTAGACTTTTATTTTCTTTTCAAATATTAGTTTTGGCCATGGTTGGGGGCATGTGCCAACCAGATATTTGTATTCTTTTGGATAGAGGGTTTGTGGTACTTCTGGGGATTGGAATGGCCGGGATCAATATTAGCGTTAACCTTGGCATTGGAATAAGCTGGGAGGCTGGCATCATCGGACATAATTTGCCACTATTCCATTGTATTAAATTTTGGGTTTGACTTTTATATTATGTTTCAATATTCTCTTTGGTTTGGTATGGTATAGATGGTTGGTTTGGTATGGACAGACTTGGTTGGGTCGGTCATGGTTTTATTATTGGTATGGTATGGTTGGAATCGGTTGGGTCGGTCATGATTGTGATCTATTCCCAGAGTCTTTATGTGAGCTTCTACACTATCTTGTTACATGCTCGGAATTTAACCAACTCAGGATAGGCAGTTGGAGGTTGAGTTGGGTAACATGAGTGGTCTCCGGTCCTGGTCGGACTTGGGACACCCATTACGACAAGGCCCTAGGGAGGGTCGTGTCATAGTGAGCCCCTGGCCGGGGTATAGGAGATCATATCAAGGAGTAATTGAGCACATATTCTTTATAATTGCCTCAGATTGCCTTCGGGCGGCCATTTGTGATCATTTGTAGTACATATTGGTTAAATATATCACCCGGGAAAAGTATAGGATCAATATTATAATAAATGTCTTTCTAAATATTATATAAGGTATGGATAAGAATGGTGTGTAGGTTACAATTTCATGTTGTATAAGTGTTACTTGTCGGCTCATACTTTTTCACTTTGATATTTGATGAATATGAGCTTCCATACTTTTCCAGCTGTTATTCTGTATTCTTTCATACCAGTACATGTTGTTTATGTACTGACGTCCTGAGGGAACAACATTTATTGATGCAGGCTCAGATCCAAAGGATAACAGATGTCAACGTTAGGCCCTATTGCCATTTTCAGCTGATATTTTGGTGAGCTCCATCTCTCCCTAGAGCCAGTCTATGTCTAGTATATTTGGATTACATGTACAGGTCCCTAGGACACGACCTGAACTAGGGCCTTGTCGGAATAGGCGATCTCAATCCCATCCAAGACTGGAGACCGCCCCCGATGACCAACCCAACCAAGCAATGTATGCCCTAAGTCGGGTGAATTCCGACCATATAACAAGATAGCGAGTTTATCCATGAAGTGACTTTTGGATAAGCCTATATCCTAGGCCAACCCAACCAAGTAAATCCACCTACTAACCAACCAATCTAACCAAAGCAAAACCATAAACCAAAACTAAGACAATAATTTAATGTATGTTTATGTATATGACATAATCCATCAATAACATACCCAATTCCACTATTGTCCATACAAATCCTCTAAACTAAACCGAAGAGTACTAGTCGGGACATGCCCCCGACATAGCCATAAAACAAGTCTATGAAAGACAAAATTACATAAAGTAATCCATGACATAAAAATATGCCTTCTGAACTATGGAAGCTCACCACTTCAATCCAATAGCTGATCCCAAATCCGATCACAAAGCCGGAGGAATATAATGGTCGGTTCCTGTATTACGTGAATATACAGTTGCCCGAAGATGGGTTAGTGGGTGAACACTAGAATGTACTCAAGATATGGATAAAATAATGCCATTCAATAAAACCAAGTAAACCAACCATATGCATACAACCTATATATATATATATATATATATATAACACCATGCCGGGAAAGGAAATTAGGTTTAACTTGTATTTGAAACCATTAACCTGGGTATGTGTATCTTAATTGTCCTTAACCACCCACGAGCTATATGGGCCCTATGTAACCCCCTGAATAGGCCCTCATGCATGTAACCGCACGAGCCGGAGATACCATAAGAGTAAGGGATTCCCAAGTACCCTTCACCCTACATAATACATATGTACACGGTACTTAGAGGTTCCCGTGTACCTCATAGTATCATATAAGGTCGCCATGACCTATCCCTCATGTCGGCAAACATGATTTTACAGTTTTTATCCATTAGACTCTCACCTTCATGGTTAGCTATCACACCTCGACTTTTTTCACCAATTAAAACTATTTCCAACCAACCAATCCATTATTCCATTTATTATTAACCAAGTCTATTAAAAGTGGTATCGTTATACCGACTATAACTTGCAAGTATTGTCTATAGACAAACCTTAAGAGGTTAAGGGATTCCCATATACCCATTTACCAAGTTAACATATGGGAGTC
>NC_061117.1:60939690-61062945 GCF_002878395.1 Capsicum annuum
GAGTCCTATGTACCCACAAGTGTTCCATTATTATGTTTGCTTGGGGGAGTCCCACGTACCCCACAAGTCGTTCATTAACATGTTTACTTGGGGATTCCAACATATCCCACAAGGAGTTCAATTAAAAATAATCATGACCATCTAAACCATTCTGTTTATCCATTCCAAACCATTTAGGGTTCCATTACCAAACCATACCATGCAATAGTTCCTATGAAAGTTCAACAATAGAGTGAAAACATTATTTCAATCATTTATTAAACATGTTGAGGGCATACCTTTACCAAGACTAAAGCCAAAGCATAAACCATCATAATTTGGGTTACTCATGACCTATTTGTTAAACCATAACCAACAAGAAACCACATGTGCAAAGTATCACCAAAAACATGTAAAATCATAGTTTAAACCAAGACCCAACAATATGCATCAAGACCCTCAACATTAGTTTCCAAAACCACCATTTATGACTCATAAATCACTATTTATATCAAATTAAATCATGCCTTTAGTTGTAACTAACAATTAGGGAAGAAGTACATGCCTTACACAAGAGGATTCCAAAGAGTAACTTGACTCTTGATCCCTTTGAAGAACACTTGTAGAAACCTAGCCTCCAATCTACAAGAGAGAGTTTGAGAGAGTGTTTGGAGTGTTTCTATTCTTTAACAAGTGTTGAGATGCCACCAAGGGTTATATAATGTGGGTACATAAGGTTTTTGGGGTTGAAAATGTCCTAAAGGTACCCAACTTAAAAGTTGAAAATCCATTCTCAGTATGGTACGATCCAACCATGCAAACCGTATCCAAGGGTACGAGTGGTACCCTAACTCGTACTTTAGACCTCACCAAGACCCTCCATATTGGTCCCAATACGACTATACCTACCCAACTTGTACCTTAGGGTACTATTGGTACCCCAAACCGTACCCACATCTGTACCTTGGACAGTTTCAACTCGGCAGCTCAATAAGTTTCATACGAATTGGCATTGTACCCCTTCTTTCCCACCATACGACTAGTATGGTGGTGAGTCATATCTTGGATAGTAACCAATCCAACCTTACTTTCCAACATACAAGTGATCCATCAAGATATCCCCTAACCCGTATCCAAGGGTACGAATGGTACCTTGAGTCATACCAAGTCCTGAAGTCTAAAACCCAAGAATTTTTGCAAGGGTCCAAATCCAGGGGTATTATAGTCTCCCCCACTAGAATCATTCATCCTCGAATGACTGGAAAGGGTAACAACAAGAATGAGATGATGCATTAACACATATCAAGCTTTCCTTCCTACCAAATTAGAAAAGAAGGACACACACCAAGATGAGAAGATTATCACATACCCCAAGAACAGTTTACACCCCAACACCTCCATCCCAACCTCTGACTAAGTTAGAAATCAAAGTTACAAGAGGAACCATTCCTTACACTTAACCAAATTATAAAAACAAAAATATGTTGGAAATCACATACCCTTCGTACAAATTTCCGAAATGAAGAACCAACGCGGACCCTTGGACTTCATGCCCCCTTCACATCCCAAATGACTTTCTTAGACTTTCGGTTTTGCCATGGAACCCTTACCAAAGTCACATCTTTTGTTTGCAATGGGCGAACTTACCGATCTAAGGTCCTCATCGGGACCTCCAGAAGGAAAAAGAATCTAAGATACCAATACCAACCAATGAAGGACCATCCACACCCCACCTTCACACAACCACATATAATACTAAATGAATAGACTCATGCTAGGGAGCAAGTCTAATTCAACCTACAATTTCCCCGAGACATATCACTACAATAGCTTGAATCTAACTATACACCACCGCTTCTATGTTTAAACCTATCCAAAAAAAAAGGAGTTAACTTAGGCCACTGGGTTCTACTCCTTACATCTATCCTGAAACACTACTTCGCTTTCACCACTTATTATTATATGATAACCATTTCATAAATCATACCTCACCAAACTTCATAAGTACCCAACATGACTATTGGTATATCTACCAATCACAACATTCAAGCCTACCGCTTATGTACCCACGGTATGATCTATCCTTCCAAATATCTAGCACCCTTTATAATTTTGTAAAGGTTTATATCACATATTCCCTTCCAAACCATTTCTCATGACCACAACTTTACTTACCCTCTAAAACCATAGTTCTAGTAGTCACCCCAGACTCTTCCCTCTTAGGGACTCCTACATTCCTTGTTGCAAAACCTCACCATGCTTCCCAAGCCACTACCATCCTAACACAATAAAAGTCATTAAGGAACCAAATTACAAGAATTATTCATGCCACCCAAGGCAAGATACCTGAAACAAAACACAAAACTATAGGAACTAAATACTTTATAACAACCACCTAGGTCATAATGAAGAATCATCCCAACCAAACCATACAAAAAAGGTTTCCTTAGAACTGGACACCAAAAGAAACATAACCACATATACCATAGATAACATAACTAAGGTCAAGACTCAGATCCAGGAAACAAGGCAAATGCAGAATGCAAACCTTAGGCATATGTTCTAATAGAATACATGTAATACTAGTAGAGTACTCCCTTAATTGAGGTAGAAGAGATTTACTAAAATATGTAACCCGACCTTTCTTTAAAGTTCACCGCTAAAGGGCAAATTTTAGGTTAACCACCAACCTTTATCCCATGCCACTTATAAGCACAACACTCCGCTCTAATGGGTATCACCAAGGACGTACACTAGGGACACTTGGTTTTCCTATACCCAAAACCTCATTCATCTAAATGCTACCTAGAACCCCATCTAGCATAGTCATACAAACCCCGTGCTCTAACCCATCCAATGATTTGACCCTCATTCCACCAGTTCAACCTGAACCTCTGGCCTATAAGTCACAATTTTCCCACTATTGCTTTCCCCAAGCCATCAACCTTACTCCTTCTATATGCCTCATCTAACCTACCAATTTACCTCCACAATTCCCACATTGCTATCCCCTAAGCTAACATATTCCCTTTACCAAAATCGAACATCTAAGATTCACACATAGTGTCTATCAACCACTATGAACTACTAGGAAAGTAACCCATGTAAGATGGAATATACATATAGGGTTTTCCCCACTAAAAGGATACTATAACTTTCTTAATCACCCTTCGACAACCTATGCAATTTCTAGGGAACGATTCCCCTTATGCATATAAGCACAGAAGGACTCCATAGAGAGATACCTGAACAAATAGAACCTTTATCTAAAATATCCCTTAATTGCTCTTTTAACCCAACTTGAACCATTCTATAAGGAAAGAACAAAAATTAGACAAATGTCTGATATAAAACCAATCCCAAACTGACTTACGCATTAGAAAGATGCCACGAGGATCGTCACGTAGACTTCATTAAATTCATTCACCATGAAATCCAAATGCAAAGAAGTACCTTTCAAGTTAGAATCTATAACCCAGACCAAAGGAAATAATAGAGACTTCCCTTTGAAGACCAATCTCCGATATCTAATATATGACATAACCTTTTTTCCTTTATAGCTAGGGATTGAAACCACCCTTCCATTCCATAACCAACTCACTATGGATCCTAAAGATAACCTTTTTATGGATCCAATAATCTAAGGATGCGTAGCATGAGTGCAACCCATCCATCCCCCGAATGACATCTATATCCACCATATCCGAGTTAAATAAATCCACCAAGACCTATTTATTACTGACAGATGCCATATATTCCCATATACTCTTTTGGCAATTGCAGAGTCACCTACCTAGGTAGAGATAAAATAAAAGAGCTAAAAAAACCTAAGCACCAAAACCAAAATACACAGCCACAAATAAGAATACAAAAGAGAGAGGGCCCGAAACCAAGTAAACTATTCACACCATAAATAAAGGAGTTTTTAGCATACCTGTGTTAGCATCAGAAGATGCCCCAGACTCCTGAGTGATATTAAGAGCAAAAAGATGGCCCCAACTAGAGGCGAAACCCAAAGTAGAACCCCTTGGTGCAAGAGCTAGGGAAGTAGCAATCGATATCCTATTGGCTTAAGCAAAAATCTATATGGGATATTCCCGTTGCATATGACATAATTGACCACAACTAAAATAATAATTTATTCCTTCCCCATAAAAATCATAGTGCGACCGACCATAAAAGTACAAAGAGGGTAGAATTATGTGGATTAAGATCCGCTGGCCTAAGATTGGGCACCTTGTGCCCTAGAAGCATTACTAATCTGAGAACACCTACCTCCCAATGGATTTGGGAAGAGAGCACAAAACATAGAATAAGAGTTAGGACCCACCCAACTCTTTCCTCTTAGACCACTTACCACCACACCGTTAGCCTCCTCTTTGTTCAGAGACTAAGACCCCCTTACCTTGCCTATTTCTCAACCTTGACTCATCCCTTCCTGTACTAATAGGACCAGACCAGTATGACAGGGTTTTCACTATCTGGGTTAATAAATTAACAAAATATTAAAACTCAGTACTAATAACCTCTCCTTGAGGTAGTCGTGAATGAGTTCCACCTTCCAAAATAGAGTCAGTAGAGAACGGTGGGACTCTATGAGGAAAACCAAATACTACAATCCTTGACTAAGTCTGTGCCCCATTAGCTGGACTAGATCCCTTGACTGGGAAATATGAGTTTCCATGAACTTTAGATCATTGAGAGGACATGATCCAAAAAGTGAACCAAGGAAGATTTAGAGAAGATTTTATTACCTTAGAATCCATAGCCAGAAAGTAGAACAACAAGAAAGTAAAACATTTCTAAATGCCTTATAGCCTCCTGATTATAAGTGTGGTGCACAACAAAACTATAAGCAAGACTCTACTCGACACGACTTTGTGGACACCCCATGACACCAAAACCTAAAGCTCTAATACCAACTTGACACGACCTGAAGTAGGGCCTTATCGTAATGGTAAATCTCAAGCCTAACTATGACCGGTGACCACCCCTGATACCAAATCCAACCAAGAAATATATGCCCTAAGTTGGGTAAATTCTTGGGGGAGTCCTATGTACCCCCACAGGTCCTTCATTAACATGTTTACTTAGGGGATTCCATTGTACCCTTCAAGGAGTTCAATTAACCATAACCATGACCATCCAAACCATTACAATTAACCATTTCAAAGAATTTATACAATTTAGGGTTCCATTACCAAACCTTACCATGCATTAGTTCTAATAAAAGTTCAATAATAGAGTAAAAACATTGTTTTTGGAATTTTATCGAACATGTTGAGGGCATACCTTTACCAAGACCAAAACCAAAGCATAAACTATCATAATTTGGGTTACTCATGACCCATTTATTAAACCATAACCAATAAGCACCCACATGTGCAAACTATCACCAAAAATATGTAAAAATATAATTTAAACCAAGACCCAACAATATGCATCAAGACCCTCAACATTGGTTTATAAAACTACCATTTATGACTCATAAATCAATTTTTAAAACACATTAAATCATGAATTTAGTTGGAACTAACAATTAGGGAAGAAGTACTACCTTATACAAAAGGATTCCGAAGAGTAACTTTATTCCTTAGCCCTTTGAAGAACACTTGTAGAAACCTTAGCCTCCAATCTTCAAGAGAGAGTTTGAGAGAGTCTTTGGAGTGTTTATATTCTTTAACAAGTGTTATGAGAGGACACCATGCATTATATAATATGGGAACATAAGGGTTGGGGTGGGCAATATCCAAATAGTCCCCAACTTAAAAGTTGAAAATCCATTCCTAATATTGTATGACCAAACCATGCAAACCGTATGCAAGGGTATGAGTGGTACTCTAACTTATACCTTATACCACACTAAGACCCTCCACACTAGTACTAATACAACTACACCAACCTAACTCATACCTTAGGGTATAATTGGTACCCCAAACCTTACCCACATCCATACTTTGGACAGTTTTAACTAGGAAACTGAATAAGCTTTATACGACTTGGCATTGTACCCCTCATATTCCACCATATGACTCGTATGGTGGTGAATCATATCTTGGATAGTAATTAAGCCAATCTTACTACCCAACATATGCGTGATCTATCAAGCCATCCCCTAACTCATATCTAAGGGTACGAATGGTACCCTTGAGTCATACTAAGTCTAGAAAGTCTAAAACCCAAGAATTTTTGCAAGGGTCCAAATCCCGGGGTGTAATACCTTAGTTGGGCATGATGGGCTCTGTACCAAGTAGTCACTTTTAATATAGCTTGTTAAACTAACTAGAGGCCTCATGGACATTATGTGGAATTATATTGTATAGTTTTGTTAATATAACTCTCTCATGTATATACATAACTTATATTGGATATCTTTCTCATTATTGTCCCATAATCTTGTGTATGTTACCTAGTGCTGGAAAAGTAAGTGTATAGGATTCTTGTTCATCATTGTCAGTTTAGGGTGTGACACTAACAATTTACTTATTGGAATTTATTGTCTATGTTGTTTTCTCATCATTATTTTTTTATTCCCAACCTATGGTGTGCTAAAGTTGGAGGAAGGTATATGATAAGTGTAACTTTTAAACTAGGGGTCTCTATTAACATGAATTAGGTTATGTAGAGTGTTAGAGCTAACCAAAAAAAGTATTTCTATAATCTATATACAAAAATAAATAGTGTATACATGATGAAATTTGTCTTCCTAACTTGTCCAATTTATTATAAGTATTATGTATTTTGTAAATTCATGGAGTAGATTTTTGTAGCTGTGTGAAGTGTGAACAATTTCACTATTTATATAGACAAGACGGTGGAGCTTCATGCAGCTTCTTGTTGCCTTAATAAATATAGTCAATTAAGAATTCATTAATTGTAGTAATTTTCTGCCTAATTATCGATAAGGGTAAAGTTGTAGGTGTTTTTGTATGGAGTAAAATATTTGCTCAAAATAAGTGTGTAACATCCTGTACTGTTAACATTCAAATAATGCTTTTAAAATGAGCCATACAACCCTTATATCAATGGTAAATTATGTTTAGTTGTTGTGGGTTGTATTAGGGGTGCTTTTAGGCATGAAAAATGGGTTGGCGTCACAAAGGGGATCCTCTTCAAAGGCACTCGCCATGGAGGGATCGCAAAAAGCCACTGGAATGGGTTTGGTTTGGCCTTGTTCCACAAACCCTATGATTTGCTTTGGCCTTGCACTGCCAAGCCATTCTTGGGCATCAAAAAATGTTCCATTTTGAGTTATTTTAAGGGAAAAAGGGTCTTTTCACCCTCCCAAACTATTCCTAATCCTTTATGGATGATATTAAGGTCTTAAAATATATTACATCACTTTCAAAAATCTCCAAATCATCTTTACTTAATCAAGAGAAGAGAAACTACCTAGGGTTGAGGATTTTAAGCTCCAAGAGTCAATTTACTCTATGTTTTTGTTGTTATGAAGGTATGTGGGACTATACTAACTCTCATAGGCATAAGTTAAATATTTTTAACAAGTTTTTAAGATATATAATTACGTATATGTAATGGGTTTTAGAAATTATTTAAAGAGTATGAATCATAAACCCATTTTGATAAAAGTACGTATTTATCATGGGGTTTTCTATAAGCCTGATTAAAAATCATGTGCCTATATGATTTGAGTTCAAAAAGTGATTTATGAGCATAAATTGTGAAATTCCCTTCCCTATGATGAAATTTATGATCTTAACATGTTATGAATTGTGAAATAGATTTGAGAGCTTGAATTACAAGCCCCCTTTTGATCATAAGATTATGTATAACTAATGTTGGGGCTATTTTATGAATGAGGATGATTCTAGAGTTTAAATGCCTCTTTCCTTATAATTCCTGGTTGTTTTACATGTTTTCAAAGAGGTAATTATCATTCTAAATGTAATTATTTCTTAATGAAGAATCACATATGTTTTATGCAAGAATTGACCACCACATATTAATGTATTGCAAAGAGAGTGTGTTTCATAATTTCATATGATATTTGATATAATAACTCTCTCTCAAGTGATGTTTATACACTTTGGGTAGTCATTAACATATTTTAGAATAAAAAGGGCTATGGATATTATGTTGTACGATATGAATGACTTGCAAGACTGGGTATGGCGATACCCTATTATGATATCCCCTTAATAGAATAAGGAATGAACTCCTTCATAAGCATGAAGTATGATTTTAAGAAGGTTAAAAATAGGTTTAAAAGAGATTTATATAGTTACCCGAATAAGGCACGAGTTCAAATAACTCATTGCCAGGAATCGTGTTTTGCCGATGCGGAATTCATAATATGTTATCCTACATGGGAGGATAATAGGGACATTTAACATGGGGGATTTGACAGTACCCAAGCAAACACACAAGTGTATGTGGTCTTATCAAGTAGTGAAGTGGCCTTCTAGAAGCCAAGTATAGATCCCACAGAGGCTTGATTTAACAATGATTTAATTCTACTTTAACTTTTAAGATTAATTCAAAGCCAAAGTAACCAAAAAGCGTTTTTGTATTTTTGTAAATTAAAAATAAAGTAAACAATGCGAAAATTAAAATCTTGGAACAATCAATGGATTAAAACCCAGGGTTAAAGCACTCCGAACAATGATACTATGTTATTAAATTTCATTTGTTAACTTGCTTATCTTGGTTTTTGATTCGAAGGGTAAATTGCATGATCATGGTTTCCCAACCTCTAATCTTTTACCTAATATGGACATTACAGTTATATCATTGAGTGGGGATATAATAATCCAATTAAGTTAATTAAAGCTATCATCCTACATTTGAATCAAGGCATCTAAGTACATCCCTATCCTAGATGCTAAGTTTAATTCTTTATTTTATAAAAGAATAAAAACTCAAACTTTGTTTAATCCCATGTTCTATCTCCCTATTCCCTCTCCCAAGATAAAAAGGTAAACAATATATGTATTCTAAAGGTCGTGAATCCTTAAAATAATTAAAACAAAAACAAACAAACAACAAAATATGATCATCAAAATTAATCCAAAACAATAGTACTCATATTCTTGGCTTTAACCCCGAAAAGAGGATTTTTAGCCGATAATATTCATAATCACGATCCAAAAAATTGAATACATGATATAAAAAATTAAAATCTAATTAAAGAATAAAGTAAACCTAAAAATTAGTAGCAACCACCTCCTTGTTGTCCTAATCCATACCAGGTGTCCAAGATATATATTCCAAGAGTTCCCTCTCTTCCATTCATATCTAGGTGTGTGTATATATATATATATATATATATATATATATATATATATTTAATATAATCAAAATCTTTTTAGAAGTGGAGAATGGCATGTTCTCCAAGGAAATATTCCCACTTTCTCCATGCAATTTAAATTAAAATAGGACAAAGTCCAATCACGTGTCCAGCCGCCTCTTTATTTGTGCAAACAATTTAAATTAATAATGGACAATGCCTAATCATTGTCGGAAAAATAAATTGGTAGTGAATGAACTTGCAATGTGAAACGTTGATTGTAGCATAGACAGGAGCAACACGTTGATTTGCTTCCAAAAATCTGGTTAAGTGTTGAACGTCCCTCCTTTTTCCCATGCCTTTTGTAGTGTATTTTTAATGAATTTCGAGCATTTTTATCATCAATATATCATCGTGTTTATCTTACAAAGCCTCCTACAATATCACTCACCATATATTAGGGATTAAAACAACACAATATTCTCAACGACGAAGCAAACAAAAGCTAAGATGAGGCAAATTTGCAATGATCTTTCACTTATTATTCCGACTTTTAACTTAATCAAATTAAACTTTGAACATTACAAACAAGTTATTCCACAAATAATTACACATTTAAAATATTTGGAGCAAATTAAACACTTTAGAATCCAACGAAACCAACTAGACTCACAGCTCCTTCAAGATAGTAAAACTATTTTTCCAGGTTGAACTCTAAATGACTCAATTAAGCATAAAAATATTTGAAAAACATGTGGAACCTTGTAAATAAATACTTGGGCACTTAAATTCTTATTTATATCAATATCAACACATTAAACACATGAATTGCTCTTAGAACAAGGCAAAATAAGCTAGAATAATGATACAAAAGTGTATAAAACCACCTCAGATCAAGATTCGTATAGTATACTCACATGGGGGTATACCATCTTATAAAAACTCCAATCCTTGCAAAAAAATTGGATTGAGGGCTTGTCCATTGAGTCAAGGGAAGACCTATATAGCCTGTGGGTATTCATAATTTTAGGGTGTACAATCTAGCTCAGAAGTAAAGAAAAGAGTTAAATCTATGGTTTACAAGAATGTTTTGAAGCTTTTATATTATTCCCATGTGTTTTTATATATATTATGATAAATTATTTTTCACAAATGCTCTCAGTTATGAATTTATAAAATATATGCTATTTTTTGATTATTCTACATACCAATACTCTCCATGTATTGACCCTCTATATTTTAGGTTTTGAGGAACAGTCCCATGGTCTAACTAGCCAATAGATTATTTCTAGATAGTTAGAGTTGGTGATCCTTTTTTAGGTTAAAAGGCATCTTTCTCATATATTGTTTTATTTTTAGCTTTACGGTTCGACCAGGGGCCTTGTCCTGGTTTAGATAGACTAGTATATTCAGTTAAGTAGAGGCTTTGTAGATTTGTTTAGATTGGATTTAGGTTTTATTGTGGATGCTGTCACGACATATTAAGTTACATTATGGTATCCTATTGTTTTCAGTTTATCTTCCACATTTTTATTTTATACGAATGATGCTTATGATCACATGATATGGGGTCTCTCAGGCCTTTGGTTCTTGATGTTTGTCGCAGCTAGGGTCTCGATTTGGGTCATGAAAAGATTGGTATCAGAGAATATTTTAGGGTCTAATGGTGCCCACGAAGTCATGTTGAGTAGAGTCCTTTTTATGGGTATGTAGCACGGCACGTTTATAAGGAGGAAGCTATGAGAAATTTAGGAATGTTTCTTATTTCTTTATGTTCTAGTTCATACTATAGAGTCTGAATATTTTCTAACTCCTAGCTTTCTATATTTTAGATCATACCTCTCTATAGATCTAATGAGCAGAACACCTCAGCAAGGTCCTCTATCTCTATTGGGTCAAATGCTGAAGAAGTCCACCCAACTTATGGGATATAGACTTGTTATAGAGCCCACACCCTAGAGTTCACTACTACTCTAGGGGTTCCTCCACTCTAAAATAGCCTACCTCAGGCTCCTCGATTCTGTGTTAATCATACCTTGTCTTCTCAAAGAGAATTATCAAATTCTGAGTTTCATCAGTTTATCCATATGATTACTCAACTTATGGATTTTCAGACCCATCGACCTAGAGATATGAGTTCTATTCTTGGTTCCATTGAAATTACTTGGGTTGGCCAATTTATGAGGATGAACCCACCTACTTTTATGCATACCAAGGTTGAGGAGTACCCCCAAGTGTTCCTAGATAAAATGGAGAAAATATTCAGAGTAATGCATACTAGTGCTTCTGAGGGGTAGAATTGGTAGCCTAACAACTGAAAGACATAGCCAACCAGTTGTAAGAGGAATGGGAAAAGTTGAGGCGTGAGGGTGATGTACCTGCTATATGGGAGGCATTTTCAGAAGCCTTCCTGATCAAAGCTTTCCTCAGGAATTGAGGGAGGCCAAGGCCAAGAAATTTGTTAATCTGAAACAAAAAAAGATGAGCATAAAGGAATATGCATTAAAATTCACCCAATTGTCCCATTATGCATTGGAATTAGGGTGTAATATAAGGGCTAATATGAAGAAATTTGTATCTGGTCTCTTGAATAACTTGGTGTTAGAATATAAGAGGCAATACTAAATAAGGACATGGATATCTCTAGGCTAACAGTGTATATGAAGTACGTAGAGGAGGAGAAGAAGAGACAAGCAGAGGTAAAGGAAAAAAGGGTAGGCTAAGAGGGCTAAGTTTGCAGATTAGAATGCCAATCAATAGTAGGGTGGAAAATAGGATAAGAAATGGTCTAATAAGAAATTTTAGAGCAATGCGTAGTCTTCAACTAGCGCCCCGACGCCCAGACCTCCAGCCGATCAATGGTTCCATAATTTCCTACCTATCAATGAATTGAAGAGATCAACAGTTCTATAATTTCCTACCTAAAAATAGGCCGAGAATGCATGGTACTCAGTCTCAAGGAAGTGTGACTCATCCCTTCAGGTACCACCCTTGTTATAACTCATAATGTTAGAAATCACCCAGGGAAATACTATTTTGGTAAAAATGTGTGCTACAACAATAGCCAAGTGGGTTATATCTAGAGAGATTATCCCTCAACTAGAGGAAATCTTGGAGGTGATAAGTCCCAAGGTGCTTTGAAATACCCTGGGTTTTGAACCTTAGAAAATTTCTCCATTTTTGTCTTTTGGACATCATACGACTTAGGTTACTTCTTTTATAATAGGGTATGGGTCAGGAGATATATTCGTATATTATGTAGTGTTGGGTTATGTTAGGTGGTTGAATATCTGGAATGGGTACGAGTTGTATGGTTGGTGATGGGTCATTAGTTTGGGTTTTAACTTAAACTTAGATCTAAGTATGAGTGGCTCACTATGAGTTATGAGGATAAGATACAAGTCGTATAATCCAACTCATATGTTGGACGGTGGTCAACCCCTCATGATTCTGCCTAGGGTATAATTTCATGGTACTAATCATATGGTTGGTTACAGTTTGGCTTAGGTGGTCATATATTGGATAGTGTTAGGGACCAAGGGGAGACCTAGGGTATGATTAGTGGGTACCACTTGTATGGTAGGGTATGATTGGCATGGGGTGGTCATACCATCTTGCGTGGAGTTTAAGCAGTTTAAGTTAGGGGTAATATGGACATTTCCCCTCTTAACCTCTTAAGGCTCCATGACTTAAAACAGTTCTGGGAAATTATTTAACCTATTTAAAATCACTCTAACTCTCTTAAAACACTCTTAAATTCTCTCAAGGCTCTTGGGTCAAAGAAGGCTAGGGTTTCATCAATAGTATCAATTTGGGGTTTACAAGGGTGATTTCTCTCTGCCATCTTCATAATCTAAGGTATGTACTCCTCCCTCACTATTAGTTACAACTAAAGGCATGCTTTATAAAAAATTTTCATGGCATAATTGTTTTATGGATTTGGGTTTTTAAATACATATTGGGGATTTTGGTTACAATGATTGGTTATGGTTTTTCCATGTCTTTTTCTTAGTGGTTTGAACATTTGGTTACATGGGAATGATTAATTGGTACATGGTTTTGGCTTTGGAAATACTATGCCCCAACTTGTTTGATAAAGTGCTTATGAGAATGTTTTTGGTTAAATTATTGGACTTTCATTGAACTATGCATGGTATAACTTGGTAATGGAACCCTAAATCTTATAAATAGATTAAATAGTTTAGAATGCTTAAATGTTAAGGTCTTGGAGGTTATGGTTAGTCTAATTAAAATCCTTGTAGGGTACAAGGGAATCTCCCAAGCAAACTTAACAATGAAATACTTGTAGGGTACACGTGAATCACCCACGTAAATGTAATAATAATGGAATCTTCGAGTACATGGGAACCTATTAAATGGTTGGCTAAGGACATTGGTTTCAAGCTATAGTCGCTATGATGATCCACTACTTACAACCTTGGTTAATAATAAATAGAACGGTGGTTTGGTTGTGTGGTAATGGTTTTAATTGGGAAATTATGGCAAGGTATGATAGCTAACCATGATGGTCTGAGTTCAATGGACGAACACTGGAAACTTATATTTGCCAACATGAGGATTGGTCATGATGACCATATATGATACTTATGGAGTACATGGGAATCCTCTAAGTACACTTGTACATATGTATCATAGAGAGAGAAGGGTACTCAGGAATTCCCTACTCCTATGGTAAATTCAGTTGGTGCAGCTATATGTATTCGGACCTATTCAGAAGAGTACACTGGACCTATATAGACCATGGGTGATTCTAGGACAGTTAAGCTACACGTACCCAGGTTAATGGTTTAAAGGCATACTAAGCCCAATTTTCTTTCCCAGCATGGTTATATATATGTTTTTATGGATGTTAATGCAAATGGTTAGTTTACTTGGTTTTAAAGGCTGGCATTATTTTATCCTTATCCTGAGTGCATGCTAGTGTTCACCCACTAACCCATCTTTGGGAGGCTGTATCCCTATGCGATGTTGGAATCGACCATTCTACTCCTCCTGCTTAGTGATCGCTTTTAGGATCAGCTCGATTGGATTGAAGTGGTAAGCTTCTATATTTTGAAAGGCTCCATTTCATGTCATGGATGTTTTTACATACTTTAGTCATTATATAGACTATGGTTTTGGCTTTGGTCGGGGGCATGTCCTAACTAAATATTATTTTACTTTTGATTAGTGGATTTGTGGGACTACTATAGGTTAGTATGGGCAGTGTCAGCATTATTGTCAGCCTTGACATTAGTATTAGTATTATGGCTTATACCGTTTGACTGTATTTATAATTGTTCTATCCTATTATGATATGGACACGTACTTGGTTATTGTTTTGGTTTTGGTATGGTTATTGGATGGTTGGACTTATTTGGATTTGTCACGGTTATGGACCTATCCTAGAGTCTGGTGTTATACAAAATGCTATCTTGCTATATCATTGGAATCTATCTGACTGAGGAAACGTGTTTGGAGGTTGGGTTGGGTAACGGGGGTGGTCCTCGATCCTGGTTGGACTTTGAATGCCTATTATTAAAAGGTCTTGGTTCGGGTTATGTCAAGTTAGTATTAGAGCTTTAGGTTTATGGTCTATTGGGAGTCCAGAAAGTCGTGTTGAGTATAGTCTCTTTTAAGGGTGTGTAGCGCGCCACACTGATAAGAGAGAGGCTACAAAACATTTTGGAATATTTCTCTTTCTTTGCGTTCTATTTTCAAGCTTGGGTTCTAATTCTTAGAATCTTTTCTAATTCCTATTTATTTGCCTTTCAGATCATGCTTCGATGATCTGATGCACACAAAAACTTCTTTGTCCTAACTGTGGTAATGTTGATGGGACACACTCTTCTTATAGGATCCCTACTCGATATAGGGGTCTAATCCCTAATATATCTAGAGTTCCTATGGTTTTTCTAGTCCTCCTCAGATTCCCAAGCAGACGTGATAAATGTAGAGTTTCATTAGTCGATCCATGTGATTGCTCAGTTAGTAGCTTCTTAGGCTGAGCGTTGTGCATCTAGTATTACATCTTCTGAGGCTATAAGGGTTGGATAATTTATGAGGTTGAGTTCTCTAACTTTTACTAGTGTTATGGTGGAGGAGGATCCTCAGGTTTTCTTATATGAGATGAAAAATATCTTCAGGGTCATGCATGCCATGAATATGGAAGGGGTAAATTTTATTGCCTATCATTTAAAGGATATGGCGTACCAATGGTACAAAGAATGGGATCAGGCAAGGGGTAAGGTTGATGAGTCATCTTAGTATGAGACTTTCTCTAATGGTTTTTTGGATTACTTCTTTCCTCAGGAGTTGAGGGAAGTAAAACCAAAGGAATTTGTTAATCTGAAATAGGGGAGGATATTTTTCAAGAAGTATGCATTGACATTTCAAAAGCTATCTAGGTATACTCTAAAATTGGTGTCTGATATGAGGGCCGGGATGAGAAACTTTGCTTTAGGACTGTATCACGAGTAGATCCTTGAAAGCAAGTCTGCATTGCTGATTAAGGACATGGATATCTCCAGGTTGGTTATTCATATATAACAGGTGAAGGAGGAAAAGAAAAATCTAGATGAGGTAGGTGAAAAATAGGGTAAAAGATTTAGGTTCTTCAAGCAGGATGGTCAATAATAGAGTGGTCAAGATAGAGGTAAGTGGCCAAAGAAAAAGTAGGGGATTTTTGGTTTTTTCTCCATAGCTAGTGCTCCTTACCCAAAACAGTTGGGAGACAGGCCTCAGTAGGGTGGTGATAACTTCAGGGAACAGGGTGGCCAATCTTAGGCTAGTAGGGCACAGTTGACTTTATTGTGTCCTCCTTGTAGGTTCTGTGTTCAATTGCATTGGGGAATCTGTGTTAAAGGGAGGGATAGGTGCTTTAAATATGGCCGTCCAGGCAATATGCTTAGAAATTCTCTGGTTGGTAAGATTGCTTTGGGAGCAAACAAGTTTCTGATTGCCTTTTTATCTAATCCTGCACCAAGAGGTGCTGCTTTTGTACCTACGTGTGCTGCTTTTGCATCTATTTCTACTTCTAGTACCAGCACAGGCCAGGATAGGTTATATTCTCTTGTGTCTCGATAGGAGTTTGAGGCATCACCTGATGTCATGACTTGTACGTTACAACTCTTTTCTCATGATGTGTATTTTTTACTTGATTTGGGGTCCACTCTCTCTTTTATGACCTACATTATGGCTATGTATTTTGGTTTTGATCCCAAGGTTATTTTAGATCTTTTTTCTATATCTATCGTAATAGGTGACTCTGTGGTTGCTAAAAGAGTCTATAGAGGGTGTATGGTATCTGTTGGTAATTAGGAGACTTTGGTGGATTTGTTTGAATTAGATATAGTGGATTCTGATGTCATTCTGGGGATGGATTGGTAACCCTCGAGCTATGCATCCTTAGATGGTCAGACACATAAGGTTGTCTTTAAGTTCCCTTGTGAACTAATTATTGAATGGGAGGGTGGTTTCCTAGATCCTAAGAGGAAGTTTATGTCATATCTTAGTGCTCAGAGGTTAATCTCTAAAGAGTGTCTCTATTTGGTCCAGGTTAAAGACTCTAACTAGGAAGGCCATTTTTGTATTCAGTTTTGGTTGTGAATGAGTTTTCTAAGGTCTTTTTGAATGATCTTCTTGGTGTTCCTCCGGATAGGGAGATTGAGTTTGGGATTGATTTGGTTTCGAAAAGTCATCCAATATCTATTCCTCCTTATAGAATAGCTCCGACTGAGTTGAAGAAACTCAAGAAGCAACTAAAAGATCTTTAGAATATGGTTTCATCCATCCTAGTGTGTCATTGTGGGTGTGTACCAGTGTTATTCATGCGTAAAAAGGATAATTCCCATCGTATATGTATTGACTATTGGCAGTTGAATAAGGCGGAGATTTAGAACAAGTATCTCTTCCTAGAATAGAGAATTGTTTGATCAGTTGTAGGGTGCCAAATTTTTTTTAAAGATAGATCTTTGGTCTGGGTATCATCAACTTATGATTAGGGAGGTGGATATACCTAAGACATCATTTCGCACCCAGTATGGGCAATTTGTGTTTTTGGTTATGTCATTTCGTTTGACTAATGACCTAGTGACATTCATGGACTTGATGAATTGGCTATTTCATTAGTTTTTGGATTTGTTTGTCATTGTATTCATTATTAACAGTTTGGTGTACTCTAAGAGAGAGGTGGTTCATGCCAATCACCTCCGTATAGTGTTGCAGACCTTGAAGGAGAAGTAGTTGTATGCTAAATTCTTGATATGTGAATTTTGGTTGAACATTATCGCTATTTTGGGTTATATTATTTCTAGTGAGGGGATCATGGTGGATCCATAAAAGGTGCCAGTGGTTAAGAAGTGGCCTAGACCCATAATTTGAATTAACATTCAAAGCTTCTTGGGTTTGGACGGGTACTATAGGAGGTTTGTGGAGAGTTTTTTGACAATAGCTGCCTCTTTGACTAAGTTAACTCAAAAGATGGTAAAGTTATCTTGGTCAAATGCTTGTGAGGGTAGTTTTGAGAAGCTGAAAGATAAGCTAACTTTGGCTCAGTTTTTTACCTTGAATGAAGGCAATGAGGGTTTTATGGTTTACCATAATGCATCTCGGGTGGTACTTGGCTGTGTTCTAATGCAGTATGGTAACTTTTTGGCTGAGGATTATGCGAGGTTGTATCTTTATGAGATTGTGAAGCTACATGGGGTACCTACTTTGATTATCTCTAATCATAGTATGTAGTTTTCATCTCACTTTTGGTGGTCATTTCAAAAGGGTTGGGTACTAAGGTTAGTCTGAGCACTGCTTTTCACCTGCGGATGGATGGACAAGAAAAAAGGACTATTCAGACATTGAAAGATATGCTTTGAGTATGTGTGATTAATTATGGCAGTAATTGGGTTAAGCATCTTCTCTTGTAGAGTTTTCTTACAAGAAAGCTATCGTTTTAGCATTGGATGGCTCCATTTGAGGCATTGTATGGTAGGAGGTGTAGATCTCCTATTAGGTTGTTTGAGCTTAGTGAGTTGGATATGTTTGGCCCGAATATAGTTTATCAGGCTATGAAGAAGGTAATGGTTTTTTGGGATAGGCTTAAGGCTGCTCAAAGTCTCCAAAAGTCCTATACAAATGTAAGGTATAGGGACTTGGAGTTTGAGGTTGGGGATAGGGTATTGCTAAGCTGTCTCCCATGAAGGAAGTAATGTTGTTTGGGTAAAAGAAAGCTTAGTCCCTGTTATATTCGTCCTTATGTGGTTTTGAGGAGACTTGGTAATGTTGCAGGTGAATTGGACTTGCCTTCTAGTTTGAGCTCCATTCATCTGAGGTTCTATATCTCTATGTTGAGAAAGTATATTAGTGATCCTTCATCGATTGTTCCTTCGGAAGGATTGGGTTTCTTAGATTCTCTATCTTATTAAGATATCCCAATTGAGATCTTAGATTGCCAGGTTCATCGATTACAGACCAAGGATGTAGCTTTGGTTAAGGTTCTATGGCGAAACTACAAGGTAGAAGAAGCTACTTGGGAAGTCTAAGTATCCAAATTTGTTTTATGCTCTGGATATTTGTGCACAAGGTATGTGTTCTTGATTACATCTTTGTTTCTATCTTGGTTAAAGGAAGGTTGATTTCCTTGCATCTTAGTTTTCAAACTTTGTTAAAGGTTGGAATGGTTCTGTTGGGTGTAATTCATGCTTGTACTACCTTATCCGTCATTCGGGGATAAATGATCCTAGTAGGGGAGACTAAAACATCTTGGGTTTTGAACCTAAGAAAATTTCTATGTTTTTGGCTTCTGGACATCATTTGAATTGGGATACTTCTGGTATGATAGGGTACGAGTCAGGAGACCAATTTGTATATTATCTAGTGTTGGGTGGTTGAGTTTCTTGAATGGGTACAACTAGGGGGATACGAGTCGTATAGTTGGTGATGGGCTGCTAGTTTTGGTTTTCCTTACTTAATAAGAAACTTTGTAACTTAACTTAGATCTAAGTATGAGTGGCTCGCCATGAGTCATAAGGATAGGGTACGAGTCGTATAGTCCTACTCGTACATTGGACAGTGTTCAACCGCTCATAATTCTGCTAGGATACAATTTCATGGTAATAATCATATGGTTGGGTACGGTTTGGCTTGGGTGGTCATATATTGGACAGTGTTGTGGTCCAAAGGTAGGCCTCGGGTACGAGTGATCGGTACCACTCATATGGTAGGGTATAATTGGTATAGGGTGGTCGTACCATCATGCAGAAATTTTTAGTAGTTTAAGTTAGAGGTAATCTGGACATTTCCCCTCTTAACCTCTTAAGACCCCATGACTTATAACAGTATTGGGACATTATTTAACCTATTTGCAATCATTCAAACTCTCTTAAAACACTCCCAAATTCCCTCAAGGCTCTTAGGTCAAGAAAGGCTAGGGTTTCATCAATAGTATCAATTTGGGGATTGAGCGGGTGATTTCTCTTCATCATCTTTGTAATCTAAGGCATGTACTCCTCCCTCATTGTTAGTTCCAACTAAAGGCATGTTTTATGAATTGTTTTTATGGCATAATTGTTGTATAGATTTGGGTTTTTAAATACATGTTCGGGGTTTTGGTTACAATGGTTGGTTATGGATTTCATATTATTCTAGTGGATTGAACATTTGGTTGCATGGAATGGTTAATTGGTATATGGTTTTGCCTTTGAAAACACTATGCCCCAAACTTGTTTGATAAAATGCCTATGAGAATGTTTTTGGTTAAATTATTGGACTTTTATTGAACTATCCTAGGTATAACTTGGTAATAGAACCCTAAATGGCATAAATGGCTTAAATGGCTTAAATGGTTTGGAATGGTTAAATGGTAAGGTATTGGTGGTCATGGTTGATCTAATTGAAAACCTTTTAGTGTACAAGGGAATCCCCCAGGCAAACTTAATAATGAAACACTTGTGTGGTACACGGGAATCCCCAAGTAAACTTAATAATAATGGAATCTTTGTGTACATGAGAATCCCTTAAAAGGTTGGCTAAGGACATTTCTTGCAAGCTATAGTTAGTATGACAATACCACTACGAATATCCTTAGTTAATAATAAAAGGAATAGTTGTTTGGTTGTATGGTAATGGTTTTAATTGCACAATAATGGCAGGGTGTGATAGCCAACAGTGAAGGTGTGAGTCCAATGGACGAACACTAGAAGCTCATGTTTGTCGACATGAGGATTGGTCATGGCGACCATATCTGATACTTATGGGATACATGAGAATCCCTAAAGTACACTTGTACATATGTATCATAGAAATTAAAGGGTACTCGGGAATCCCCTACTCTTATGGTATCTCTGATTTATGCAGCTACATGTATCGGGGCCTATTCAGAGAGTTACACTGGACCCATATAGCCCGTGGGTGGTTCTAGGATGGTTAAGCTACACATACCTAAGTTAATGGTTTTAAAGACATGCTAAATCCTATTCCCTTTATCATCATGGTTATATATATGTATGTATGGTTGTGAATGCATATGGTTGGTTTGCTTGGTTTTAAAGATTTGCATTATTTTATCCTTATCCTAAGAGTATGCTAGAGTTCACCTGCTAACCCATCTTCGAGCGACTTATCCCCACGTGATGCAGAAACCGACCATTCTACTCCTCCTACTCAATGATCGAATTTGGGATTAGCTTAATTTGATTGAAGTGGTGAGCTTCCATATTTTGGAAGGCTCTATTTTATGTCATGGATGTTTTTACATACTCTTATCATTATATAGACTATGGTTTTGGATATAGTCGGGGGCATGTACTGACTGACTATTGTTTTACTTTTTGGTAGAGGCTTTATGGGACTACTATGGGTTGGTATGGGCGGTGTTAGTATTGCTGTCAGCCTTAGAATAGTATTAGTATTATGGATGATACCGTTTGACTGTATTTATGATTGTTCCATCCTATTATGTTTTATACTCATAATTGGTTATTGTTTGGTTTTGGTATGGTTATTGATTGGGTATTGGATGGTTGGACTTGATTGGGTTGGTCATGGTTATGGACCTATCCTAGAGTCTAGTATTTACCAAAATGCTATCTAGTCATATGTTTGAAATTCATCCGACGCAGGGAACGTGTTTGGAGGTTGGATCGGGTAACAGGGGTGGTCCCCGGTTAGACTTGGGATGATTATTACGACAAGGACCCAATTTAGGTCGTGTCATTCTTCCACATCTCCATTGCCTAAGGCTGCTGCTTCTTCTACTAGAGGTGGTCGCAATCAGTTATATACCTTATCTACTCTCCAAGACTTAGAGGCCTCTCCTGATGTTGGTACGGGTATGTTACAAATTTTGTTCCATGATGTGTATGTGTTACTTGATCCCAGGTCTACCTTATCTTATGTGACCCCCTTTGTGGCTGTCAGTATTGGGTTTGAGACCAAAAATATTCCTGAACCTTTCTCGGTCTCCACCCCAGTGGGTGACTCTATTGTGTCTAGGAAAGTTTATAAAATTTATGTAGTGTCTATTTTCGATAAAGATACTGTGGCTGATCTTGTAGAACCTGACATAGTTGATTTTGATGCTATTATCAGAATGGATTGGCTCAATTCATGTTATGATATGTTAGACTGTAGAACCAGAAATGTCACCTTCTCTTTTCATAACGAGCTAGTAATAGAATGGGAGGGGTATTCTCTCATACCTAGAGGAAAGTTCATATCTTATCTTAGAGCCCGTAAGCTTATATCCAAAGGGTGTTTGTACCATCTTGTTCAGGTCAAATATTCTAGCACTGAAAGCCTTTCCCTCCAGTTAAAGAATTCCCAGAAGTCTTTCCTAATGATCTCCCTGGTATACCCCCGGATAGGAAGATAGACACCTGGCCTATTTCTATTCTACCATATAGGATGGCTCCTGTAGAATTGAAAGAGTTAAAAGAGTAGTTGAAAGACCTTTTTGACAAAGGCTTTATTCATCCTAATATCTCTCCTTGGAGTGCTCCGGTGCTCTTCATGCATAAGACAGATGACTACCTCCGTATGTGCATAGACTACTATCAGATGAACAAAGTCATAGTTAAAAATAAGTAACTTCTTTCAAGAATTGATGTTCTCTTTGATCAACTCCAAGGTGATAAATGATTCTCCAAAATAGACCATCATTCAGGGTACCATCAGTTGACGGTTAGGGAGGCGAACATCTCCAAAACAGATTTTAGAACCCGATATGGTCATTATGGATTCCTAGTCATGTCCTTTAGACTAACTAATGGGCCTATAATATTTTTGGATCTCATGAATAGAGTGTTTCGTTAGTTTCTAGACCTTTCATTCCTAGTCTTCATTGATGATATCTTGATTTACTCTAAGAGTAAGGGGGAACATGCCAATCACCTCTGAATCATCCTTCAGGCTCTTAAAGACCATGAGTTGTATGCCAACTTTTCCAAGTGTGAGTTTTGGCTTAGTGCAAAAGCTTTTCTGGGGTGTATTATTTCTAGTAAGGGAATTAATGTTGACCCCCAAAAGGTTGAGGCAGTGTGAAAATGGCCCTGACCCATGACTCCAACCGACATTCGAAGCTTCTTGGGTTTTACAGGGTATTACAGGAGATTTGTAGAGAGTTTTTCATCCATATCTTCTCCACTTACCAGATTGACTCAAAAGAAGGTAAAATTTGGATGGTCTGACTCTTGTGAAAATAGTTTTGAGAGGTTGAAAGATAAGTTAACTACTTGACCTTTCCTGAGGACACAGAGGGTTTTGTTGTGGACTACGATGAGTCTTGGGTAGGACTTTGGTAAGTACTTATGTAGCATGGTAAGGTAGTGGCTTATGCATCTGGACTGTTGAAGTTGTATGAGAAGAACTATGCCACCTATTATTTAGAGTTAGCAGTTGTGGTGTTTGCACTTCAAATTTGATGTCATTATCTTTATGGGGTGCATGCTAACATCTTTAATGGTCATAAAATTTTACTATATGTGTTCACTCAAAAAGAGATGAATCTCAGGCAAAGGCGGTGGTTAGAATTGTTGAAGGATTACGACATGAGGCTACACTATCATCCAGGTAAGGTCAATGTGGTGGCTGATGTCCTTAGCAGGTTGTCTATGGGTATTCTTTCTCATATGAAGGAAGGAAAGATGAATATGGTGAAGGACATTCATCGTCTTGCTAATTTAGGAGTTCGACTCCTAAATTTCGAGGATGGAGGGGTGTTTGTACAAAAGGTAGCTAAATAATATTTAGGTGCAGAGGTTAAGGAAAAGCAGACCAGAATCCCTATTTTATGCACATGAAGAAAGATGTTTGTCAACAAAAGGTCATAGCATTTGAAATTGGAGGTGATGGGGTTTTGGGACACCAAGGTAGGCTATGTATGATGGATGTGGATGGGTTGCATGAGAGGATTCTTAATAAAGCTCATACTTCCAAGCATGTTGTTAATCCTGGGTTCACTAAAATGTATCATGATCTCAAGGAGATTTACTGGTGGAATAACATGAAAAGAGATATTGATAACTTAGTAGCTAAGTGTGTGAATTGTCAACAAGTTAAGAGGGAGCATTTGAGGCTAGGTGGTACCTTCCAGGACATAGCTTTGCCTTTATTGAAAATGGGAGATAATTAACATGGACTTTATACTAGACTTTTGAGGTCCCGAAACTAATATGACTCTATTTGGGTGATTGTGAGCAGGATGACTGATACAAGCATAAAGAGCACAAGGTTTACAAGGTCTTGTAGAAGGTTCAAGCTTCGGATTGTCAAAGGATCAAGTCTCAGATTTGCAAGTGCTTGAGGAACTTTTGGAACCATTACAAAGCGTTTTCCAAATTAAAGAGAGAAGGAGGGATTTCTACATCACATAGGAGCCTCAACTAAGGGAATTGTGGTCTTTTAAGACCTTCCTTTTACACTCCAAAGGAGCACCCTTCAATAAGGGCATTTTAGTCATTGCTATGTAATAGTATAAATAGACCTTTTAGCTTCTATTTTCATTAGACTTTGATGAATTGAAAAAGAGTATTACTCTTAGTGTAGTTTCTTTCCTTACTTGGAGAAGCCATCTTAGTGTAGGTCTTGGAAAAGAAATCAAAAACTTGAGAGTTTAATACAATTGATGGATTTCATTTGTGTTGAACATTTGGAAAGAAAGGTGTGATTGAGGAGTGTGAGTCCTTTGGTACAATTAAGAGGAAGGTTTGAGCTTCTATTGGTGAGGAGTGATTGATAGTTTGATACACCATCTTTCGTTAATCACTTGGCAGGAGTAAAGGTCTTTCTATCTATCTTTATTTTTATACAATCTTCTTTATCTCCCTTTCTTCTAGTTGCTGTTTTTGTTCCTTGTATGTCAACCAGACTATGAGATGTCATATGCACTACCTTAAAAGGCTCAAACCACTAAGACTACAACTTACCCAGAAACAATTTTAACCTCACTTTGAATGGTAAAACAAGTTGTCCAGGTTTAAAAACTCTGTCAAGGGTATGATTGACATGAAATTTCTTAGTCTTCTGTTTATACAGTTGGGCATTCTCATATGCGTGGACACAAAACTCATCAAGCTCAATAAGCTTCAATAATCTCTTCTGACCTGTAGCCTTTATATCAAGATTTAGCCTTTTCACTGCCCAATAAGCTTGATGTTCCAGCTTTACAGGCAAATGGCAGGCTTTCCCATAAACCAAGTGCTATGGAGAAGTGCCTATGGGTGTCTCATAAGCTGCCCTATAAGCCTATAGTGCATCATCTAGCTTTTCATCCCAATCCTTCCACTGACCATTAATAGTCTTCTGCAAAATATGCTTTATCTCCCGATTGGATACCTCTACTTGACCACTTGTATATTCGCAGTGGCCACTTTATGCCTAACACCATATTTAGCTAGAAGATTTTTAAACCAAGTGTTAATAAAATGTGTACCTCCATCACTAATTATAGCTCTGGGAGTGCCAAACCGGGAGAATATCTGCTTCTTCACAAATTTCAATACCACTCTGGCATTATTAGTGGGAAAAGCTACAGCTTTAACCTACTTGGATACGTAATCAACTGTCACTAGGATATACATATTGCTAGTGGAATAGTGGGAATGTTCCCATAAAATCTATCCCCCAAACATTGAATACCTCAACTTCAAGAATGTTGTTCAGGGGCATCCTATGACGCCTTGAAATTATACCTAATTGATAACACTGATCATACCTCTTTACGAATTCCACTGCATCCTTGAACAATATTAGCCAAAATAATCCTTATTGTAACACCTTTCTAGATGTTTGTTCACCCCCATGATGGCTACCTTAAGGAGATAAATGGCATTTTTGTAGAACTTGTTGAGATTCTTCTTCAGACAAACATCTACGCACAATCCCATCTTAAAACTGTTTAAAGAGATAAGGCTCGTCCTATATGTATGTGCGGGAATCATGTAGCAGCTTTTTTCTCTATTGAATGGTAGCTTCAGGAGGGTAAAACCTAGGTACCAACAAATTCGCAATGTCTGCTTACCACGGTAACTCACATAAATCAAGAGTTAACAACTTCTCATTCAGAAACTCTTCCCGAATGCAAAGTGTATCATCAATAATATGGTCATGGTTCTCTAGTCTGGACAAATGGTCCGCAACTTAATTTTCTACTCCTTTTCAATCACGCACCTCTAGGTCAAATTCTTAAAGCAATAGAATCCACCTAATCAACCATGGATATGCATCTTTTTTGTTGAAAAAGTACTTAATGGAAGCATGGTCTGTGTGCCAAATTACCTTTGCGCCTACCAAGTATTATCTATATTTGTTGAATGCATAAACCAGTGCTAACATCTCTTTTTCTGTGACTGTGTAATTTATCTGGATATCATTCAAGACTTTACTTGCACAGTAAATAGAATGAAATACCTTGTCTTTTCTTTTCCCTAAGATTGATCCCATAGCTACGTCACTTGCATCACATATTAGCTCAAATGGTAACGCCCAATCTGGAGAAATCAAGATGGGTGCTTCTGTCAGTTTCTTCTTTAGCTTCTCAAAAGCTTCTTGACAAGCATCCCCAAAATCAAATTTAGCTTCTTTTTTAAACAATTTACACATAGGCCTTACAATCTTCAAAAATCTTGAATAAAATGCCTGTAGAAGCGCACGTACCCTAAGAAACTTTGCACTCTCTTCACTGTTACCGAATATGGCAGCTTTTCAATCACTTACACATTGGATTTATCTACTTCAAGTCCTTTACATGACACTTTATGGCCAAGGACTATTCCTTTCTTGACCAAAAAGTGGCATTTTTCCCAATTCAGTGTAAGATTTGTCTCTTCACAATGAGCTAGGACTCGATCTAGATTCTATAAGCATACTTCAAAAGAGCTACCATAAATAGAGAATTAATCCATGAAGACCTCTAAAAATTCTTTAACTATGTCATAGAAAATTGCCATCATGCATCTCTGAAATATTGCAGGTGCATTGTATAGGATAAAAAGCATACATCTGAACGCATATGTTCCATATGAGCATGTAGAAGAGGTGTTTTATTAATCTTCTGATGTTATTGAGATCAGATTATACCCTTAATATCCATCCAAAAAGCAATTGTACTCCTGCCCTGCCAACTTGTCCCAATATTTTATTAAAGAACGAGATAGGATGGTGATCCTTTCTTGTGGCTTCATTCTGCATTCGATAGTCGATACAGATTCTCAATCCAGTTACCATGTAAGTACGAATCAACTTATTAGATTCATTGGCAACCATAGTCATCCAACCTTTCTTTGGGACGCAGTGTACTAGGCTTACCCACTTGCTGTCGAAAATTGGGTAAATAATCCCACTATCAAGCTAGTTAATGACTTCTTTTCGTACCATTTCCTTCATCAACGAATTCAATCTTCGTTGTTATTGCACCCTTGGTTTGTAACATTCTTCCATGTATATGTTGTGCATGCAAAAAGCTGGATTTATCCTAGTAATGTCAAATATCTGCCACCCAATCACCTTTTTTCTTCTTTTCAAGTCTGCCATAGCTTCCCTTACCAGCACATTAGATAAACCTATAGACAAAATAATAGGCAAAGTATCATTGTCACCAAGGTAAACATATTTTAAGTAAGGAGGAAGAATCTTAAGCTCTAATTTTTGAGCTTCATCTATTGAAACTTCGAGCGATGGGCTAATGGGCCTGTTCAATGACTCAAAAGGTAGTATTCTCATTTCAACAAATGCCAAATTCATGACTTGAACCAATTCAAGTTCCTCCACATCTCCATAAAGATCATGGCCCATTAAAGCTTTTTCAAGTGGAACATCTAACAATAACAACCTAAGACCAGACTCAAGGTCTATAACAGATATTACAGACAACTCCTCATATATAGCAAGTAGTTTCAATGCCTTGTATACATCAAAAACCTCCACTTTGTCATGCACTATCATAGTTATCTTTCCTGCAGCCACATCAATAAGTAGCTGCCCTATTGCTAGGAATGGTCGCCCTAAAATAAATGGAACAACCAGATTAGCTTCAAAATCAAGAATTACAAAGTCTACTAGAAAGATTAGTGATCCCACTTTCACTAAGACATCTTCATTAATTCCATTCGGCCTAGCAAGGGACCTGTCAGCCAACTTCAAAACAATGGTCATGGGTTTGGAACTCCTAAGACCCATCTTTTAGAACCCAAATATAGGCATGAGATTGATGCTTGATCCAAAGTCACATAATCCACAGGCACTGATGGTCTGCCCAATAGTGATCCACAAAGTAAAACTACCTAGATCCTGCAGCTTTATCTTGGATGTGCACTCCTTAGTAAGTGTAACTGTAGCATACTATATTAATCGGTTCTTAGTAAGTGTAACTGTAGCATACTATATTAATTAGTTCTTATTTGAAACTATTTCTTTTAGGTATTTTACATATTTTGGAATACTCTGTACAATATCAACAAGAGGCAGATTTACATGAACCGTCTTTAGAAGATCCAACAACTTTTTATAACTTTTATTCTCTTGGTGCTTTCACTACCTTTGATGAAAGGGTAAAGGTATAATATTCTTTGCCACTTGAATTTCATCAACCTGCAACTCTTTGTTTAACCTATTTCTCCTCATTAGCTTTAGGATCATCATTAGTAGTTGTGGGACTATCCTGCTCAGGTACCACCTTCTTTAACTGCAACCCACTCTTCATTTTAACTGTATTTACCTACTTTGGATTCGCCTCTATATCTCTAGGTAAGCCTTCTTAATGTCTTATGTTTTGCAATCCCACAATCTAACTGAGTTGCAACTCCAGATTCCTTGTAATCAACTGCTGAGTCTTTATATCTGCCTTTGGACTTTTTAAATCTGCTGCTATCTATGCTTGATTAGCTAAAAACTGCTTCAACATCTCCTTTATATTGCTCATTTAAGTAGTGGCTATATTATTTTGCACCTGTTGCTACTGTTGATTCTGTGGCATTGACCCCTTAAACTGATTATTGTTCTGTATTTGATTTCCACCCCATAAGAAATTAGGATGGTTCCTTTAGTTGGGATTATATGTGTTACGAAAGTTCTATTATCCTGGATGATTCACATTTCCCACATAATTAATAGAATCTGGATTAACCGCATAAGCATCTGCTACATGCTCACTACTTCCCCAAACCTCACACCAAGAATTTACTTGTTGAGTTGCATTAGCTATAGATGCTGCTTGTAGAACCCCCAACTTTATGCTGTTAAACTGAGTAAACATCTGATTTTGCATTGCTGTAAGCTGAGCTGATAGAGTAGTGAACTGATCTACCTCTAACACCCCTACAACTTTCTTAGGAGCACTCCTCGAGTCAGCATGCCATTTAGGATTCCCATGTGAAATATGATTCAACAGTGTGTACAATTCATCATAAGTCTTCTCAAGATCTTGTCCTCCTGCTGTTGAATCCAAGAGAATCTTGGTATTTGTCTCTAGCCCCTCAATGAAAGTATGAATAAGAACATCATTAGACAAATGATGATGAGGGCAATTTCTGAGCATACTTTTAAATCTCTCCTAAGCTTTTTAGAGATTCTCTCCTTCTTTCTATCTAAAACTTAAAATCTTGCTTCTTCAATGTGAAGTCTTCCTTGATGGAAAGAATCAAATAATGAACTTCCGAGCTAGATCTTCCCATGAAGTAATGGAGAGTGTTGGTTTAGCATATAACCACCTTTTTGCTTCCTTGATTAAAGAAAAGGGGAAGAGAGTCAGTCTGACATAATTAGTATTCACCCCAATAGGAATGTAAGTATCGCTTATTTCCAGGAACGCCTATATGTGCTGCTATGGGTCTTCATTCAAAAATTTGACAAATTACACAGTCGAATTCAGCTACTGTACCATATTCTGATTTAATTCAAATCAACCACCTGGGTCGGGCTTGCAAACACTGTTAGTTGCATAGTTCGTGAGTAGGATTGCCACTTCACAAACAGGTTTAGCAGCTGCTTGAGCAAAAGTAACTAGGATAATCGGAGATGGAACATGTTCGGAATTTAGATCAACTAGATCATTTCTTTGTTCAGCCATTTAAACCTGTTGAATTGGATGATGAGCTCTTTGCCTCCATTAAAATACTAGTTCTGGTTCTAAAAAAGGCTCTACCAACTCTCTATCTCTCGCCAGTCTTGTATTCAGTCAAACTTGCAAAAAGTTAGCCGCTAAGAATAAGTCATTAACACTTAAACTTAATATCAAAAATAAAAAATTTAATAAATTAATAATTGTACTAGTCCACAGCAACGGCTCTAAAAACTTATTGCATTCAAACACGCATGCAAGTATATGTAATCGTATAAGTAATATAGTGACTTAGGCAGCCGGATATCGTACTCACGAGGACTATGCACTACCAATTTAACAAACTTTAGTTTTATACAAGGAGGTATTAAGTATTGTCAAGTATAAATATGATTTTGAAAGTTTGAATAAAAATGTAAATAAATAAGAAATAACAATTTGTGACAATAGAAAAGCAAGCAATGGTTGTAAACAATAATGATGAGAATTTCAGGGTTGAGGCACTTCTAACAATCTGATAGATCTCTATTCTTATTGTATTCTAGTTGGTTATCAGGTTGTTGATTCACAGGGTTTATAACATGATCATGGTCTCCCGACCTCTAATCTTCTACCTACATGAACTATTCAACTACATCATTGAGCTGGGTTACAAAAATCCATTTAGATGTATATGACTATCTTCCTACGATTGAACCAAACAAAGCTTCTAGGAATATCCCTATTCTAGATTCTAATTCAAATCCTCTATTTTAAGAAAGGATGAGAACCTTTCTCCTTAATTTCTTCGTTCTATCCTGTGATTCTCCTCCTGGATGCAAATACAAATATTGATTTACTTTAATGTCGGCCACTCATCAAAATAGTAAGAACAAAAAATTAAGAGCAATCTATATGATAATCCAATAAGAAACTATTATAAAGAATATCAAAGAGTAATCATACTTTTGGGCTCAAACCTGAAACAAGGGTATTTTTCCACTCATGTCTGAATTCAACATAAAAAATAAGTAATTAATTATACGCAAAATTAATCTTGAGGTAAAGAAGTACAAAAGAAATTCTAAGAACCCTAAAAGAAAGATTTTATTATTTTTCCGCCGCTCTGTGCTTTCCAAAGTGTTTCAATTATGTTTCTCATGTTAGCTTTTATTCTATGCCAATTTATGCATGGGTGGAGTGGAGCCTGCATCGCAGGGATCAGTATGCCGCTCTAGTTGAGGCACCTCCCACTATACTACACTGATATAGATCCCACATCGCCCGTACTATTCTGCTACTATAAGGCCCGCACTGCGTGCTAATTTCCTGCTCTTTCTCGAATTTGCCTTAAAATATTTTACTAAGACATAGGGGCAACGTTTTGGAGCCCACATCATGGGATTACCGCCTGCCTCTATTGGAACTTTTCTTCATCTAATTTTCTAAGGCACAATACTTTCTACTTTTAGCTCATTGCTTAGCTACATGATCCAACCTTCCCAACTGGCTTTCTAACTCCTTCTAGTATCCATGATACTCCATATAATCAACTCACAGTATCGATCATCACTTGCTTCATAATATGCATTAGATTTTACCAAAATCCATTAGAAATTTACCCTGCATCACTAATCACATCGATTAGATATAGAACACAATTAAGGTTTCAATGCAATAGGAATAACATACTTTGGCTCCCAAAACAAGTCCAAATATAGGTGAATATTGGTAATTGGACATATAAATATGCCTAAGATAAGTTTTGGTCACTAGAATGGGTACAACCTAGGGTATGAATCATAAAGGTTTGGTAAGAGTTATATCAGGGATCGTAGGGTGGGCAATGTTTGATCCTCCTGGTATTTCATTCTGCCAGGGATATGGGTCATGGGTACAAATTGTATACTGTGGTTACAACTTGTTTGGATGAGTCATATACTGGACATTGTCTGATCCAAGGTTGAGACTTAGATATGAGTGGTGGGTACCAATTATATTGGGATGGTATGAGTCATATGGGTACCAATTATATGTTTGAAATTTATCCCATTAAAGGATGGATAAAGGTAGATGGGTTAGGTAATAGGGGCGGTCCCCGATCATAGTTGAACTTGATATGCCTATTATGATAAGGCTCGAGGTCTGTTCATGTCAAGTTAGTAATAGAGCTTTGGTTCGTGGTCACTTGGGAGTCCATAAAGCCTAGTTGAGTAGAGTCTCTTTTAGGGGTTTGAAGCACGTCACACTCATAAGAAAGACACTACAAGGCATTTAGGAATGTTTTACTTTCTTGGTATTCTATCTTCAGGCTTGAATTCTCAATCCTGGAATCCTCTCTAATCTTTGTTTGTTCATCTTTCAGATCATGCCTCCTAGATCTGTAATACAAGGAAATTCTTCCATCCCATCTGGGGATAATGCTGAAGGGGTACGTCGTACGTTTAGAGTATATCTTCGATCTCATGTTCCTATTCCTGATGGTGCTGGAGTTTCTCCTATTCTGGATAGTTTTCCTTAGGTCCCTCAAGAAAATGTGACAAACATATAAATTTATTAGTTTATTCATGTTATTGCCCAATTGGTTGTTGCTCAGGCTGACAGGGTGTGACTGGTTCTTTGTCTACTGAGGCTATAGGGTTGGTCAATTTATAAAGATGAGTCCTCTAACTTTTATTTACAGTAAAGGTGGAGGAGGATCCACAAGGCTTCTTAGATGAGATGGAAAGGATCTTTTGGGTGATGCAGGTTACTAATATAAAGGAGGTTAACTTTGTATCTTATCAGCTCAAAGATGTTTCTTATCAGTAGTAAGAGGAGTGGGACATAAATAAAGGTGATATGGAAGATGAAGGGCTGTGGGAGGTTTTTTATAATGCCTTCTTGGATCGGTTTCCTCAAGAGTTGAGGGAAGCTAAGATGGAGAAGTTTCTAAACCTTAGGCAAGGAAGGATGTTAGTAAAGGAATATGCTTTTGGGTTGAATAGAGATTTGATTCTCAAGAGCAAGACTTCTTTGTTGATTAAGAATATGGGTATTTCTTAGTTGACTATTCATATGCAGCAAGTTGAGGATGAGGAGAAGAAGAAAGTAGAGTTGGGGATAGGCAGGAAAAAAGGAGCAGGTTAACTGATCTGGGAGGTGCTCAATCTCAGGGTGGTATAAAGAGTGGTAAATGGTAGAAAAAGAAGTGGGGGAGTTTTGGCTCTTTTTCTGCTAGTGCTCCTTATCATTCGAGAGACAAGGATCATCATGGTGGTGACAATTCTTGGGCACAGGTTTCCCAATCTTAGGTGAGTAGAGTTCAGTAAATTTCCTTATATCCTTTTTGTCTATTTTGTGGTCGTCCTCATCGGGGTTATTGTGAGGAAGGAAGATAAAAATACTTTAAGTTTGGCTAGGTAGGCCAACGATTTAGGGATTATCCAATTAACAAAAGTTGCTATAGGGGAGAATAAGATTCTTATGGCTTTATCTTCTGCTTCTGCACCTGGTAGTGAGGCATTTGCTTCTATTACTGCTCCTGGTTCTAGTGTTGGTCAAAACAGGCTGTATGATTTGGCATCCCTATAGGAATCTGAGGCATCACTTGATGTTGTTAGTAGTACGTTACAACTTTTTTCTCATTATGTATATTGTTTGCTTGATCCAGGTTCCACTTTTTCTTATGTGACTCCATATGTAGCTGTGCCTTTTGGTTTTGATCCATAATTTATTTTGGATATTTTTCTATTTCTACCCTGATAGGTGACTCGGTTATTGCTAAGAGAGTCTATAGGGTATGTATGGTATCTATTGGTAGCAAGCAGACCCTGATGGATCTGTTTGAGTTGGATATGCTAGATTTTGATATAATTCTTGGTATGGATTGGTTGCGCTCCTATTAAGCATCTTTGGATTATCGAACTTGCAAGATTAACTTTAAGTTCTCTGGTGAATCGGTTATAGAATGGGAAGGTAGTTTGTTAGCTCCTAGAGGGAGGTTTATTTCATATCTTAGAGCTCAGAGGTTAATCTCCAAGGGTTGTCTTTATCACTTAGTTCGGGTAAAGATTCTAAATCAGAAGGTCCTTTCTTATCTTTGGTCCCTTTAGTTAATGAGTTTCTAGAGCTATTTCAGGATGATGTTCCTAGTGTTTCTCTGGATAGGAAAATAGAGCTTGGTATTCATTTATTTCCAGACACTCACCCGATTTCTATTCCTCTATATAGAATGGCTCTGACTGAGTTAAGAGAACTCAAGGAGAAACTTAAGGATCTTTTAGACAAGGGGTTTATTCATCCTAGTGTATCTCCCCTAGGGTACACTGGTGTTGTTTGTGTGAAAGAAGGATGGTTTCCTTCAGATGTGCATTGACTACAAGCAGTTGAACAAGGTAACAGTCAAGAACAAGTATCTTCTTCCCTGAATAGATAAATTATTTGACCAGATACAAGGTGCCAAGTTCTTCTCTAAGACATATCATCAGTCTGGATGCCATCAGCTTAAGATTAGGGAGGTGGATATCCCTAAGTCAGCTTTTCGTACTCGATATAGGCATTTTGAGTTCTTGGTGATGTCATTTGGGATGACTAATGCTCCGACAGTATTTATGGACTTGATCAATATATTGTTCAAGTAGTATTTGGATCTTTTCATTATTATGTTTATTTATGAAATCCTTATTTATTTGAAGAGTGAGGTGGATCATGATAATCACCTCTGTGTGGTGTTATAGACCTTAAAGGAATAAAAGTTGTATGCCAAGTTCCCTAAGTGTGAGTTTTAGTTTAATGTTGTGACTTTCTTGGGTCATGGTGGATCCACAAAAGGTTGTTATGGTGAAGAGGTGGCCTAGGCCCACAACTCCATTTGATATTTGGAGCTTCTTGGGTTTAGCTGGGTATTATAAATGGTTTATAGAAAAAATTTCTTTGATAGCTACTTCTTTGACTAAGTTGACTTAGAAGAAGGTTAAATTTTCTTGGTAAGATGCTTGTGAAGGGAGTTTTCAGAAGTTGAAGGATAAGTTGACTTCATCACTAATCCTAACTTTGCCAGAAGGCAATGATGGGTTTGTGGTTAATTGTTATGCATCTCGAGTAGGGCTTGGTTTTGTTTTGATGCAGTATGGGAAGGTGATTGCTATGCTTCCAGGTAGTTGAAGGTACATGAGAGAAATTATCCTACTCATGATTTAGAGTTGTTGGCTGTTGTGTTTGCTTTGAAAATATGGTGGCATTATCTGTATGGTGTTCACGTGGATATCTTTTCTGATCACAAGAGTCATCAGTACGTGTTCACTCAGAAATAGCTAAATCTCAAGAAAATGAGATGGCTTAAGCTTCTCAAGGATTATGATATGAGTCTTCACTACCACCCAGGTAAGGCTAATATGGTTGCTAATGCTCTTAGTAGGTTATTCATGGGTAGTCTGGATTATGTGGAGGAATGAAAGCAGGAATTGGTAAAGGATATTCATCGCTTGGCTAATATTAGGGTTCATCTCTTAAACTCTAAGAATGGTAGTGTGATGGTGCAAGAGGTGGTACGATTATCTCTTGGTACAGAGATTAAGGATAATCATGCATTGGATCCTATCTTGATAAAAATTAAGAGTGATGTTGGTGGGCAAAAGGTGGCGATGTTTGAGATTGGTGGTGATGGTACCAAGGGAGGTTATGTGTTCCTGATGTCAATGGGTTGTGGTAAAGGGTTTTGGCTAAGGCATATGAGTCTCTATATGTTGTTCATATGGGCTCGATAAAGATGTATCATCATCTCAAGGAGGTCTATTGGTGGAATAGTATGAAGAGAGATGTGGTTGATTTCATTGCCAAATTCATGGTGTGTCAAAAGGTCAAGGTTAAGCACATGAGGCCTGGTGGGTTGTATCAAGAAATAGAGTTTCCCGAATAGAAGTGGGGGATAATCAATATGGATTTCATTACTAAGTCTGTGCACTTCTTACTAGTGCAGACTACCTTTTCGATGGTGGATTATGCGAAGCTGTATCTTTATGAGATTGTGAAGCTGTATGGGGTACCTATCTCAATTATTTCTGATCATGGTACATATTTTACGTCTTATTTCTAGCAGTTTTTCCTGAAAAGGTTGGGGACTAAGGTTAGCCTGAGTACTATTTTTCATCCGTAGTTGGCTGGGCAAGAGGAGAGAATTGTTTAGACATTGGAGGATATGCTTCGGTCCGGTGTGATTGATTATGGTGGAAATTGGGTTGAGCATCTACCTTTGGTCGAGTTTTCTTACAACAATAGCTACCATTCTAGTATTAGTATGGCTGTTTTTGAGGCGTTGTATGCTAGGAGGTGTAGATCTCCTATTGGTTGGTTTGAGCTTAGGGAGGCGGACATGTTTGGCCCAGATTTAGTTTATCAAGCGATGGAGAAGGTGAATATGATTTAGGATAGGCTTAAAGCTTCCCAAAGTCGCAAAAAGTCCTTTGTGGATGTTAGGCGTAGAGACTTCGAGTTTGAGGGTGGGGATAGGGTGTTCCTTAAAGGATCTCCTAGGAAGTGAGTGGTGCGGTTTGGCAAAAGGGGGAAACTCAGTCCTCAATTTGTTGGTCCTTATGTGATTTTGAAAAGAGTTGGCAATGTTGCTTATGAGTTGGAGTTGTCATCTAACTTGAGTTTGGTTCATCTAGTCTTTCATGTTTCTATGTTGAGGAAAGATTAAAATCTTTTCCCCTTTGTTTTCAAACTTTGTTAAAAGGATGTTTGATAATACTACTGACTCTGTGTGTGGTTAGCCATACCTTGTTAGTCATTCGGGGATGAATGTTCCTAGTAGGGGAGACTGAAACATCCTGGGTTTTGACCTTTAGAAAATTTCCTAGAATTTTGTTCCCCGGACCCAATACAACTCATGGGTACGAGCCGTATGTTGGGATACGAGTGGTATGGTCTTATCGTACACTTACTAGTGTTAGTTGGTGGAATAGTTTTGGTCACTAGAATTGGTACGTCCTAGGGGTATGAGTCGTAAGGGCTTGGTATATCATTTTAGGAACTCGTAGGGTGGGAAATGTTTGATCCTCCTGGTATTTCATTTTGCCAGGGATACGGCTCATGGGTGCAGATCGTATACTGTGGTTACGACTTGGTTGGATGAGTTGTATACTGGAAATATCTGATCCAAGGTTAAGTCTTGGATATGAGTGGTGGGTACCGATCGTATTGGGAGAGTACGACTCCTATGGGTCAGTCGTATCCTTTTGATGAGATTTTAAGGGACTTAAGTGTGGGTATTTTGGACATTTCTCTACTTACCCTGATTAGGACCCACCACTTATAATGCACTTAGGAGGTTATTTACCTTATTATTCTATTCATTAACACTTAGAAACTATTCCAAAACATCTCATAATTCTCTTAAGAGCTTTTAGGGCAGGAAGGCTAGGGTTTCATCTTGAGGATTGCTTTGGGGCTTGTCTTGGTGATTTATTTCCTTCAATTCTTTGGTATAAGGCATGATTCTCTTCCCTCATTGTAATTTAAACTAAAGGAATAGTTTATATGATTGATTCATGGTTTTTCCATTTCATGATTATGGCTTTAACCTATTATTTGGGAGTTTGATATTAAATGCTAGGTTATGGTTACCTATGATTTTAATTATTCTTTTACATCCATTAATGGCTGTTTTGGATAATTGGATTGTATGGTAATGATTTAATGGTCTTTGGAATTGGTTTTGGTTATATTATGCCCCCAAGGTATTTGATAAAATATGTATAAAGACATGTTCGTTGCATTGACTTATTTTAATGGAACTCTTGCATGTTTTAAAACTTGGTAAAAGAACTTTACATGGTTTAACTGGTTTGAAAGGGCTAAAGGCTAAATGCTTATACTTGTAGAGAACATGGAAGTCTCCTAGTGGTTTAATGTGGCATATGCAAGGGTACTTGAAAGTCCCCTTAACCTAAATGGTTTGGCTATGGATATTATTAGCAAGTAAGAGGTGGTATGGCGATACCACTAATATTGACCTTGGTTAATAAAATGATAAATGGATTTGGTTGGTTATTTGGAAACGGTTTTAATTTGGCATGTATGTTGAGGTGTGTAGAAAAGTCATAGAAGGTGTTGGTCCTGGGGGGACCAAAAATAGAAACTCATATTTGCCCATATGAGGATTGGTCTTAGTGGATCGTGTGCATGATGTCAAACTATTAGGGGATGTACTAGTCATCCCATGGGATACTTCCCTGGTCGTGCGGCTACGTGCACTGGGACCCTTTCAGCTGTAGGAGCTTAACTCATATCGCCTGTGGGTGGTTTAGGACGACCAAGCTACATAGCCCAGGTAAGGTTTTTCAATGAATGCAAAACCCGGTTCCCTTTCCAGGCACTTATATATGTATAGTTGTATGCATTATGGATGGTTTTACTTGGTTTTATAACTGAAATTATTTTATCCTTATCTTGAGATTCATGCTAGCAGTCAATCGCTAACCCCATCTACTGGCGGTTGTATACCACGCTATGTAGGAACTGACCAATCTACTCCTCCTGTTTAGCAAGTGGATTCAGTATCAGCATTTGGACTGAAGTGGTAAGTTTCTATCCCTTCGGAAGACATAATTCCATGGTATGGATTTCTTTAGACACTTTTCTTTTATTTTGAATATTAGTTTTGGCAATGGTTGGGGGCATGTCCCACCCGAATTTGTTTGTTCTTTTGGATAGAGGCTTTGTGGTACTTCTGGGGGTTGGTATGTGCGGGATCAGTATTGGTGTTTTCCTTGGCATCGGTATTGGTGTTGGGGCTTACACCCTTGGACGATATTGGTGGTTGTTCCATCATGTTACATTTTGGTATTCATTATATTAAATTTTGTCTAACTTATTTGGTTAAGGCCTGGTTTATGGCCTATAGTTTTGTTTGGTGTGGTCGAGCGGTTGGTGGGATACGGTTGGACTCAGTTGGATCATCACAGTTGTGACCTTATCCCAGAGTCTTGATGATAACATTTACGCTATCTGGTTATATGTTCAGAATTCATCCCATTAAAGGTTGGATAAAGGTGGATGGGTTGGGTATTAGGGGGCGGTCCCCAGTCCTGGTTAGACTTGGGATGCCTATTACGATAAGGCCCAGGGTCGGCTCGTGTCACCGAGTCATGATGACACCTACTACAACCCACTAGTAGGTAAGCCAATACCGTGACCCAGAGCTAGAGCAATGGGTTACCTTAGTAGGAATGTCCAACATGGACCTTATATAAGAACACAACATAAGCAACACCATTTCACAATAAAGACAACCGACATTCTAATACCAATCCTATGACCTTATAGTATTAGTACAAAAGCATCTAGATTGTACAATAGAAATTTTAACTTAAAGTCTAAGTAGTATTAAATAGTCTCAAACATTCATCTCGAATACAAAAAGACAGAATAAGGATAGAGGAAAAAAAAAGGGACGACTCAAACTCCAAGAGCTCACCCTTTCTCCTGATGATCAACACAACACGATCATGACTCAACAACAACTACTAGAACTTCAGTTTGCACCAAAAAGGTATAGAAGTGTAGTATGTGTACCAAAACACAGGTACTCAGTAGGCATCATCGGCCAACTGAGCTAAATTATGTTATAAGGATGATATAAAGTAAGACAATAACCTAAAGTCATGGTACAGAATCGAACCTGAATATTCTCTGATATCACTGTATAAGATAACTAATCAACTAGAACAATAGTATGGCATTCCATAACAACATATACCATAACGGTCATGTAATTACCATAATCATCACACCTACCATCATTAGAGTGTAAAGCAAAAGAACTTGCCACGACATCCCATACCGCCTGGAAGTAGACCCAAAGAACACAAAGCAAAAAACTCATCATGGTGTCCCATACCACCGGAGAGTACACAAAAAGAACACAAAGCCAAGAACTCATAACGGCGTCCCATACCACCGGAGAGTACGCCAAAAGATCAATTCATTAACATATCAAGGCACAATTACACAAACAACTCAACAAAGTGGCGGGTTTCACATTTCTGCCATGGCCTCTAACTGAGGTTTACAATCATCATTGATACAACAATTTGACACAACAAAACCGATATCACCGTAGCATAGTTATATAGTTATTAAATCTCCAACTCATTAATAAACTATATGTCTAGTCTAGACTAGCTAGCCTGTATTTCCATGACCCACTTAGCTTGCAAGTCTTAGAGTTTGCAAGTCATCAACTAGGGAAGCTACAAATTACCATCACAATTGTTTATTCACCCATCTAAAGTCATTTTCTAGTTAGCATCCTAATTATATAAATCATCAATTAAGGCACCAATGACATTACATGCTAGATGTCAATTTAACAATTCATTATACAATGCTAAGTCTATTATCTTTGGGTATGTTACAACCTTAAGGACTAGTTTCCATATTTTAACTAAGTGAGGTCCACCAACTAGTTTACTAGCTTCTAGCCCATAAGTTATAACCACTTATTAGAGACAACTAGCTATCATATAAGCCACTTTACTAGGTAAAACTTCATAATATAACCATTTATCCAAGTTAAGTATATTTACTAAGGTGAGCCCTTACTTCTATACAAGATTATACATACCAATTAGCCTTAACCCAATACTCGGCAAAATCTACTTCTAGTGACTAATTAGAGTTAACAAAGGTCACATCTCTTAACTAGCAGTTAATGATAAAGAATGAATAACGACTTATTAAGAAGGGCATCATGTCCTATGTATACAAACGGGTTTAGCCATACACGATATACCTTTCATATATCCATGTATTTATTTATATACTCACCACACATAACATCATCATAACATCTTTTCCCCTTCCGGATTCACCGGGTATCATCATAGCATCAATATGTCCTCCCGATCCACCAGGCATCATCATATCATCAACATACCCTTCGGATTCACCGGGCATCATCATAACATCATAATATCCTCTGGATTCATCGGGCATCATCATAACATCATTATATCCTTCGGATTCATAACATTAGCGCATCCTCCAAGACAACAATATATATACACATATATAGTCAAATCAATAAATATGTACAAGACCACAATAATAGAGTATAAGTGATGTAAGGTAACACATACCATCATACTTTACTATTAATCATCATCATATAATATAAGTAGATGCATGAGCATGAGTATATAAATAATATATGCAATCACCACTTTTTCCAAGGTGAACATGTTTATTAGCAAGTCAATTATAAGTCAAGTATATTCTCTCTAGATGCCTCCTTTACTCCTATTTTTCACAATACTAACCCAAAAAGGGAAATCCTTCACATAAACATTAACCTAATCATTAGGCTTGGTTCGTGGCAAGAGTGGTAACATGATTAGAGGTTCACTAGATGAACTAATCAATAAAATAAGCAACATCATAACCATAGGTTTAATTACCAAGCATTTACAAGGCTATCCATATCATGACAATAAGATAATTAAACAAAAATACACATTATGCAACCATCGATCACATGCAAAAACCAATGACTGGGTCTAACCATTTAGTATCAATAGCATCATTTTGACATTCATCAAGTATCTAGACAACTAAGAAGTTGCATAGTTCAAACTTAAGGTGGGTCAAGTTCCGCTCCTAAATTCCAATAATACCAAAGTTCTCCTTTTCAAGACTAACTTCTACCCAGAATTACACTAGGTTACCCAAGGTTATATAGCTATAGGTCAAGCATTACACTTTATAATTTTAATAGCCTATGACAATCAAATAATCCCAAGCATCACCATTGACCCATTTATCATCTAAGACCCCACCCAATCTCACAAGATATCATAAATATACTATAATTTAGCTCAATCTAACTACAAGTAAGCCCAACCTACCTTAAGTTCAAGTAGGTCACGAACCAACAAGATTTGCCTTCCCTTTTCTTAAAGCTTCTTCCATGAGACAAGCTATCATAACATAATTTAAGCATTATTAAAAGAATGACAATACCCATTATGGAACCATTGTGTCATGGCTCAATGACACCAAACCCCCAAGTGGGTCCTACCTTTGGAAAATGAGTTTCCGAGATCAACTTATTGTCAAATATCATTAGGGATCTATAACCCCTTAAGAAATTTGAGTAAATCAATCACATTTGTGGCTATAATTGAGCCTCAACCCACTTAGATTTTTAGGTCTAGAAATCAAGAAATTAACACCGAACTTGAAGGAATCTTACCTTAGATTTGTAGCAAAATTTGATTACATAAGTTATTCAAGCTCCTAATCAACCCACAAGACTCACTTTGAAGATTTTTCACTTTATTAGGATTTTAGATCTCAATAGGGAGGCACAAATGGCCAAAATTTCAAGCAACACAACATTTGTATAGGCCTTGCCTAGGCCTCAGGTAGTGCGATCGTGCACTCTGCTTGGCCGCAGTCGCGGCTCACACTGCGATTGCAGTATCTCTCTCTATACCAGGCAATGACTGAAGCTTGGAACTTGGTCTTGGGCTTCGACCAATGCCTCGAGATACATCCAGAGTCTTATTTGAGCAAATAAGATATGCAGCCACATAGATTTTGAAGTTCTAAATAGGTTGGCAAAGTTGGATTTTACATTTAAGGTCGTTTTATTTAAGTTCTTGCTCGGTGGTCAATTTGAACCAACAAAGACTTCAAAGTGGTTCTAAAAACAAAATGAACTGCTAGGTAACTGAACTATCAGTTCCAATTAGTCACTAATGACTTGGGGTAGCTATTGAGAAGCTCTATCAGCAAAAATAAGCAAGAATATGGGAAGTAACCTGAAGGGTCATTAAAATATCCACTATTAAGGAAATTTCATCTGTAAAAGTTAAAGACAAAGAAGATACCTAAACTCTTGAACAAATAAGGATACTGCCACATCTTACTCTTGATCTCCCAAGTAGCCTCCTCTATTGGGCGGTGCCTCCACTGAACCTTGACTACTGAACTCTCTCTAGAATGCAATCGCCTTACATCACTGGCTAAAATAAGCACGAGTTTCTTCACAAAGGTCAATTGCTCATCTAACTAGACCGAGTCCCATCTAAGCACATGAGAAGAATCCAGAACATACTTCCGCAATATAAAGGCATGGAAGACTGGATAAAAAGCTGCAACTTCTAGAGGTAAAGAAAACTCATTTGCCATCTCGCCAACTATACGGAGAATCTCAGAAGGACCAATATAGTGAGGGCTAAGCTTACCCTTCCTCCCAAATCTCATCATACCTTTCATAGGTAACACACAAAAGAACACACAATCACCAACTCTAAATCTCAAGGCACAGAGACTATGGTCTGCATAAGCTTTCTTCCTACTCTTGACTGCTCTCAGCCTATCCTGAATCACCCTGACTCGATCCAATGAGTCCTAAGGCAAATTGGTGCCACAGGGTCTAACCTCAGAAGTCTCAAACCATCCTATAGAATAATGACATCTCCTACCATACAAAGCCTCAAAAGGCACCATCTTAATACTTGAATGGTTATTATTGTGGTAGGCGAACTCCACTAGTGCTAAGTGTTAATCCCATTGTCCTCCAAAGTCCATAACATAGGCTCAGAGCATATCAATAGTTTGCTCAGACTGACCATCTGTCTGCTGATGAAAGGTTGTACTCAAATCCACTCGAGTACCTAACTCCTCATGAAAGGTTCTCTAAAACTACAAAGTAAATACAGAACCACAGTCTGATATAATAGACACAGGACCCTATGTAAATGAACTATATCTCAAATATCAATCTAGGCTAATCTCTCAGCACTGAAGGTCATCTAAATAGGAATAAAATATGCTGACTTGGTCAAACGATCCACAATAACCCAAGTACCATCATGATCATGGGAAGTAGAAGGCAAACGACTAATGAAGTACATGGTAACCCTTTCCCATTTCCACTAGGGAATGGGTAACCTCTAAGTCAAATCGTCTAGAAGCTGATGCTTGGCCTTAACCTACTGACAATATAGGTAACGACCTATGAAGTTTGTCATATCTCTCTTCATACCGTCCCACCATAAAGCTTTCTTAAATCTTTATATATCTTGGCCATACCGTGATGAATAGAATATCTAGAGCTGTGAGCCTCATGCAGAATTTATTCAATACATCATAAAGTCGGGGAACACAACTATGACCTTGAAATATCAAGATAGCCTTAGAATCTATGGTGTGTCTCCCAAACTCACCACTCACCACCTAATCATGAAGAAGACACAACTTACTATCCTCAAACTGACGATCACAAATCTGCTCAAATAGGGAGGACCTCACCTCTACACATGCCAAAATCCTCGAAGGATCTAAAATATCAAGGCAAACTATCAAATTCGCAAAGGACCAAATGTCCCATGACAAGGGCCTTAGAAAAACTGATATACATACTAAATTACCCATACGCACCGCCTTGTGGCTCAAGGCATCAGCCACCATATTCGCCTTACCTGGATGATACACGATGGAAATATCATAGTCCTTTAGCAACTCCATCCACCTACGTTGGCAAGCATTAATCTCTCACTGGGTCATAAGATGTTAAAGACTACAGTGATCGGTGAAAATCTCACAATGCACAACATACAAGTAATGTTTCTACATCTTAAGCGCAAAACTACCGCTACCAATTCTAAATAATGAGTGGGGTAGTTGTACTCATGCACCTTAAATTGTTTAGAGGCATAGGCAATAATACAACCCTGCTGCATTAAAACACATCCAAAAATAACACCAGATGCATTACAAAACATTGTTTATCCATCAACCTCAGCTGGAAGAGATAACACCGGAGCTGAAGTGAGATAATCCTTAAGCTTTCCAAAGCTCCACTCACATTCCTTGGGACATCGAAAAAAAATTTCCTTTCTAGTCAATCTAGTCATAAAGGCTGATATAGTAGCAAAGCTATTAATAAAATGCTTGTAATAACCAGCTAAACAAATAAAACTGTGAACCTAAGTCAAAGACATAGGCCTAGCCCAATCACGAATCACCAAAATCTTAGCCGGGTCTACCATAATACCCGCCTTGGACACCACGTGTCTAAGAAATAACATTGACTCAAGCCAAAACTCAAACTTGGAGAACTTGGAAAAAAGCATATGCTCTCGTAAGAGCTGGAGCACAATCTTCAAGTGGTATGCATGTTCCTCACTACTCCTCTAGTACACAAGAATATCATCAATGAACACAATAACAAAGGAGTCTAGATAGGGTCTAAATACACGGTTCATTTAGTCCATAAATGTGGCTGGGGCATTAGTCATCCCAAAAGACATCACCAATAATTCATAGTGACCACAAAGGGTCCTAAAGGCTTTCTTTGGGATATTCTCAGTTTGAATCCTCAACTGATGATAACCGAACCTCAAATATATTTTAGAAAATACAGCTGCACCCTAAAATTTTGTTGAACAAATCATCAATATGAGGAATAGGATAACGATTCTTCATTGTTACCTTGTTAAGCTGCCTATAATCAATACATATCTGTATCAAACCATCATTCTTCTTTACAAACAAGACAGGGGCTCCCTACAGGGACACACTTGGTCTAATTAAACCCTTAATCAAAAATTCCTGGAGCTGGGAGCCATACGATAAGGTGCCATAGAAATAGGTCAGGTGCCAGGCTCAAGGTCAATAGCAAACTTACTCTCACATTTAGGGAGAATACCACACAGTTTGGGAGAAAACACATTAGGAAACTCATACATAATAGGAACAAAGTAAGCATCAGACTCTCTACACGGCTATCACATACATAAGCGAGATAAGACTCGTAGCCCCTTAATATAAGCCGTCTAGTACAGACATACGAAATAATCCCCATTGGCTTGCAACTAATCTCTTCTTACCACATGACTGGGGTTATGCTGGGCATGGATAAGGTAACGATCTTGGCAAAATAATCCATGACCGCATGATAGTGGGATAACTAGTTCATGCCTAGAATCACATTGAAATCTAATATATCTAGAATAATTAGGTTAGCATAAGTATCAACATCACTAACTGTCACAACAAATGATCTAAATATTTGATCCACTACTAAAAAATCACCTACAGGTTTAGATATGCATAATGGCATAGATAATAAATCACTAGTCAAGTCCAACTGTGGTGTATAATAAGAAGATATATAAGAATAAGTGGATCCAGGATCAAATAAAGTAAGAGCCTACTTGCGACATACAAAAAATGCACCTGTAACTATAGCATCCAAAGTCTAACCCTTGGGTCTAGCAGGTACTACATACAACTGATCACGCTCGCCACCTGGCTGAGTACCTGACCAATCTCCTATCCTAAATACCATCTCGAGTACCCTAGTAACCACCCTTATAACCTTACAAACTACCTCTACTTAAAGAATGAACTACCCTAACATGAGTAACTCTTTACTCTAACTCAACCATCCAATCACGGGGCATAATAAAAAGATATATAAGAATAAGTAGATCCAAGATCAAATAAAGGAAGAGCCGACTTGTGGCATACCAAAATTGCACCTATAACTACAACATCCGAAGTCTCAACCTTGGGTCTAGTAGGTACCAATATAACTGATCACTTTCGCCACCTTGCTGGGCACCTGACCGATCTCCTATCTTGAATACCACCTCAATCACCCTGGTAACCACCCCTACGACCTCATAAACCACCTCTACCAGAAGGATGAATTGCCCCAATGGGATTAACTCCCTGGTCGAAGTCAACTATCGCCCTACAACTAGGGCAATCTCTAGAGAAATATTTGGGAAGTCTGCAAGTAAAATAAGAATCATGAGCAGTACTAGAACTCATATTCAGCTACTCTGACATAGCTACCATGCCTAGCATGGCATATAGATGAATCTTTTAAGGATAGAACACTGCCCTTACTAGGGTGGCCACTAGCACTAAACTGACCTTCATTAGTGGTCTGAAGAGATTTTTGAACTGGTCAACTAGTCTGACTCTAAGGCTGAAAGGATGGACGTGGAGGATGTCCAGCATAAAGAATACCATCTCTAAATTGGGAACTATTATGCACCCACCAAATCTTCCCTGATACTTGGGCCTCTTATCACAGACTTTATGATGCATATCCTTCATCACTCTAGCATGATTAAAAACCTCAACAAAGGTCCTACCCTCAATAACCAAACTCTGAGTTGCCATCCGAATAGGGAGTTTTAGTCCTCTCACAAAGCAATAATCTCTCTTCTTTTCTATATCCTAGATAGAAGTCACATGCCTAGCCAACTTATGGAAATGATCCTCATACTCGAAGACTGTCATAGAACCCTAATCCAATCTAGAGAACTGATCTCTCAAATGATCTCTAAGGCTGCATGACATATACTTCTCTAAGAACATCTTGGAGAATTGAGCCCAAGAGTGAGAGAAAGATCCAACTGGCCTAGGTCTCATAAAACCTCTCCACCAGTGTTGAGCATACAAGTCCAACTAAAATATGGTGTAATCCACACAATGGTTCTCAATAAGGCCTAACTCATGAAGCCTATCCTTACAAGCAGTCAGAAACTTAAATGCATCATCTTCAAAAGCACCAGAAAACCAAGGTGGAGCCAACCTTAAGAAACTAACTAGCGTCTTCTACTCCTTAGCAGACCTAACAGGATGGGTCATAATTGGCTGAGCGACTATCGGATGAACAACTATAAGAATATAAGGGACCTCAAACCCAGGAGCTGCAGCTGCAGGCTGCACTCTTTTTCCAGTTGTCTGCGAACCATCAATAATACCCAATAGCTAAACGAAATCATCTCTAAGCAAAAAAGAGGGAATGAATCTTGGTGGAGCTTAGAATGGTCCCTAGACCATCACTGTCTAAGGTGGAGGAGTCTCTAGCTCGGGTTTAGGAATAGGATTTTTGGGAGGTCCACCCTGATCCCTAACTAGGGACACATCATGAGTCTGGGTCTCAGGATCCTCCTCTCTCATAACTAAACCATGAGTTCTAAGCATTTTTGAAATGGTAAAGTCAAAAAAATATCCAACAAACCAACTTAGACTCTTAGCATAATCTGAGTGAAAGAAGTGAAAGACTCTTGAGAATTCCCATAGGCTCTCGAAGATAGGAAATGGATGTCAACATTTTGATGAACAGGAGTCTATTAGACACTAGCTCTTGTACCAGTAATATTGGTGAAATGTAGGATCTGATACTAATTTTTCACGACGTAATTTTTGATTCATGATGGTAAGTATTACAACCCACCAATAGGTAAGCAAATAGTGTAAGCCAAAGCTAGGGCAATGGGTTACCTTGGTAGGAATATCCAACATATACCTTATATATGAACACAAAACAAGCAACAACATTCAACAATAAAGACAACTAACATTCTAATACCAATCCCATGACCTAATAGTATTAGTACAAGAGCATCTAGATTCGAAAATTAGAATTTCAACTCAAAGTCTAAGTAGTCTTAAATAGTCTCATATATTCATCTAAAAAACAAAGATAGAATAAGGATAGAGGAAAAAAAGGGGTGACTCTAACTCTAAGAGCTCACCCTATCTCCTGATGATCATCATAACATGATCATGACTTAATGGAAGCAACTAGAAATCGAGTCTACATAAAAAATGTACAAAAGTGTAATACGAGTACCAAAACATGGGTACTGAGTAGGCATTATTGGACGACTAAGATAAATTATGATATAAGAATGATATAAAGTAAGATAATAACCTAAAGTCAAGGTACAAAATCAAACCTGAATTTTCTTTGATTTTACTGTATAAGATAACTAATTAACTAGAACAATAGCACGACATTCCATAACAAAAAATACCATAACAATCATGTAATTACCATAATCATCACACTTGTCATCTTTAGAGTGCAAAACAAAAGAAATTGCCATGATGTCCCATACTGCCGGGAAGTACACCTAAATATCACAAAGTAAAGAACTCACTATGACATCCCATACCTCTAGAGTGTACACCAAAAGAACACAAAGCCAAGAACTTATCACGACATCTCATACCACTAGAGAGTATACCAAAAGATCAATTCATCAATTTATCAATGCACAATTACACAAAAAATGACACTTTTATCAACTAGAGGAGCTAAAGTGTTCTCATACCATTTATAAGACCATAAGTAGAACTATCTAAGGTTCTAGGCTATAGGTCAAGCATCACACTTTACAAGTTTAATAGCCTATAAGAATCAACTATCCCAAGTATCACCATTTAAACATTTATCATCTAAGACCCCGCCTAATCTTACAAGATGTCATAAATATACTACAATTCAACTCAATCTTACTATAAGTAAGTCGAACATCCCTTGAGTACAGGTAGCTTACGAACCAACAAGCTTTGCCTTTTCTTTTCTTGAAGCTTCTTCCACAAGCCAAGCTATCACAACACAATCTAAGAATTATTACAAGAATGACAATACCCATTATATTACCATTATGTCATGGGTCTAAAATGACACCAAAACCCCAAGTAGGACCCACCTTTGAAAAATACGTTTTCGAGACCATCCTATTATTCAAATACCATTAGGGATCTAAAAACTTTAAGAAATTTAAGTAAATCAATTACATTTTGGTTTATAATTGAGCCTCAACCCATTTGGGATTTTAGGTCAAGAGATGAAGAAATTAACACCAAACTTGTAGGAATCTTACCTTATATCAATAGAAAATTTTGATTACATGAGTTATTCAAGCTCCTAATCAACCCACAGGATTCCATTTGATGATTTTTCAGTATTTTAGAGCACAAGATAGAGGCACAAATGGCCAAAATTTTAGGCAAGACAACATTTATATAGGCCTTTCCCAGGACTCGGGTAGCGCATTTGCGCACTCCATTTGGATATGGTCATGGTTCATGTGTTTGCATCTCACCCATCACGATCATAATATCTCTCTCTATGCTAACCAATGGTATAAGATTAGAACTTAGTTTTGGGCTTTGGCCAATGACTCAAGATGCATCCAGAGTCTACTTCAAGCAAATAAGATATGCAACCACATTGATTTTGATGTTCTGAATGTATTGGTAAAGTTAGATTTTGCATTTAAGGTTGTTTTACTGAAGTTTTTGCTTGATGGTAAATTAGAATCAAATAAGACTTCAAAGTAGTTCTAAAAACTAAATGAATTGCCAAGTACCCAAACTATCAGTTCCAGTAAGTCAGTAATGACTTGGGCAGATATGAAGAAGCTTTATTAATGAAAATAAGTATGAATACAGGCAATAACCTAAAGGGTCATTATAAAATGACTATTTTTTAGGCTCTTTATGGGAGAAGGTATAGATCACCGATTGGTTTGTATGAGTTAGGTGAAAACCCATTTGTTTGGACCTGACATTATTTATTAGGTGATGGAGAAAGTGAAAGTAATTAGAGAGTAACTTCAGACAGCTCAATATCACCAGAAGTCCTATGTCGATATTAGTATAAGAGAGTTAGAGTTTGAGGTTGATGATTGGGCATTCCTACAGGTCTCCTCTATAAAGGGAGTCATGAGATTTGAGAAGAAACGAAATTTCAGTACTTGCTACATAGGTCCCTATCAAATTATGAAGAGGATTGGTGGGGAACGTATGAGTTAGATTTGCCTACAAGTTTAGCTTTTGGTCTTCCAATATTTCATGTATTAATGCTTAAGAAATGTATTGGAGATCATTCACTTTTGTTGCCTGTTAAGAAGATTAGTGTGAAGGATTCACTATCATATGAGGAAGAACCTATAGTTATTTTAGATCGTCAAGTTTAGAAGTTAAGGAGTAAAGATATAGCTTTGGTTAAAGTGTTGTGGAAGAATCATAAAGTTGAAGAAGCTACTTGAGAGTCAGAGAGTGTCATACGTGCCAGATATCCAACCATCTTTGAATTCGTAGATGATGATATGGAAGGTACTAATCTTATCTTACTCGTTTCATTCCATGTAATTCTTGAAATCATGCTTCATGTGTTCTGAATCATCATTCAAGGATGAATGACCCTAAGGGGGGATAATATAACATTCTGTACTTTTAACACTCAAATAATGCCTTTAAAATGAGCCATAAGACCTCTTTATATATCGTACATCATCTTTAGTTGTTGTGGGTTACATTGGGGGTGCTTTTAGGCAACAAAAATGATCTGTTGTTACAAATAAGACCCTCTGCAAAGGCTCTGTGTCGTGGAGGGATTGCAAAAAGCCACTGGAATGAGTTTCCTTTGGATCTATGCTTCAAAACCAATGGTTTTTTTTGGCCTTGCACTGCAAATCCTATGGTTTGCATTGGCCTTGCGTCGCCAAGCCATTTTCGAGCGTAAAAAAATATTCCATTTTAAGTTATTTTAAGGGCAAAGAGGTTTTTTCACCCTCCCAAACTATTCCTAATCCTTTATGGACAAAATTAAGGTCTTAAAACACGCTACATCACTTCCCAAAATCCCCATATAATCTTTCTTAAGAAAGAGAAGAGAAACTACCTAGGGTTGAGGATTTTAAGCTCCAAGGGTCAAATTACTCTATATTTTTTGTCGTTATCAAGGTATGTGGGACTATCCAAACTCTAATGGGCGTAATTTAAATGTTTTTAACAAGTTTTTAAGATATATAATTGTGTATATGTAATAGGTTTTGGTAATTTTTTAAAGAGCATGCATTATGAACCCATTTTGATAAAAGTACGTATTTACCATGGGTTTTTCCATAAGCTTGATTTAAAATCATTTGTATCAATGATATGAGTTCAAAAATTTATTTATGAGCATAACTTGTGAAATTCCCTTCCCTATGATGAAATTTGTGGTCCTAACATGTTATGAATTGTGAAATGGATTTGCGAGCTTGAATTACAAGGCCCTTTTTGATCATGAGATTATGTATAACTAATGTTGGGGCTATTTTATTGATAAGGATGATTCTTTAGTTTAAATGCCTCTTTAATTATTAAGCCTAGTTATTTTACATGTTTTTAAAGAGATGATTATTATTTTAAATGTAAATCTTTCTTTATGAAGAATCATATGTGTTTATGTAAGAATTGACCACTATATGTTAATGTATTGAAAGAATGTTTTTGCATTATTCCATATGATATTTTATATTATTACTCTCTTTCTAGTGATGTTTAAACATTTTGGGTGGTCATTAACATATTTTAGAATAAAAAGGTCTATGGATATAATGTGGTACGATATGAATGACTTGCAAGTCTAGGTATGATAATACCCTGCTATGATATGCCCTTAACAGAATAAGGAATTAACTTTTTCATAAGCATGAAGTATGATTTTAAGAAGGTTAAAAATGGGCTTAAAATAGAGTTAGATGGTTGCCTGAAGAAGGTACGAGTTTAGATAACCCATTACCCAAAATTGCATTTTGCCGATGCGGGATTCATGATATGTTATCATTCATGGGAGGATAAATGGGACATCTCACATGGGCGGATTACTACAGTATACTCACTAGGGGATATACCAGCTTATGAAAACTCCAATCCTTACGGCAATCTCAAATTGGGGGCTTGGCTACCGAGTTAAGGGCGAACCCTATAGCCCATGGGTATTCAGAATTGTAGGGAGTACCATCTAGCTTAGAAGTAAAGCAAAGAGTTGATTTTATGATTTACAAGAATGTTTTGAATCTTTTGTATTTTACCCATGTGTTATATATATATATAGACACATTACTTTTCACAAATACTCTCGGTTATGATTTTACGATATATATTCTATTTTTGGATTGTTACACATGCCAAAACTCTCTAATTATTGACCCCCTATATTTCAGATTTTGAGGCACAGTCCCGTGGTCCAGCTAACTAGTTGATTATTAGATATTCAGAGGTTGTGATCCTTTCTTACTTCGGAAGATGTAGTTTCCATAGGTTGTTTCCATTTTAGTTTTATGGTCTGGACAGGGGTTTCGTCTTGGTTTAGATAGACTAATATGGTCAGTTTAGTAGAGGCTTCATAGATTTGTATAAATTAATTTAGGTTTTCTTATGGGTTGTTGTCATGACATATTAAGCTAGATTAAGGGATCCTCTTGTTTTTAGTTTATTGTCTGCAGTTTTATTTCATATAAATTATGCTTACGGTCACATGTTAAGGGGTCTCTCAGGCCTTCATGGTTTGAGACATCCGTCACTGCCAGGGTTTAGATTTGGGTCATGATAAAGTGCCTTCATACTTATTTTCTGATTTGTAAGAAAATATTTATAATAACCCTTTAGGTCATTTTGTACATTTTTAAACTATTTCACCATATAGAGTGTTTTCATATCTACCTCAAATCATTTATGACTTGCTGGAGCTCCTAATTTGTTTATCGACTAGTTATTTTTATTTTAAGAGTCAATTCCCTACTATAAAAGTTTTACTATTGAGAATTGAATATCAAGCTTAAACTTTAGGTTAACAGCTTCGTATGTCAATACTAATAGTTTTGTTAGATCTGAAACATCAATTTTATGCTAGTGGGACCTTTGGTTTGTGTCCCAAGGCTTTCTTATTTATTTTGGGCTATTAGGTAGATTTTTTTAAATAGCCATTGGGTATGGGACCCATATTTTATTGAAATCACTTCGGATGAAAATTTTGAAGGATCAGTTGGGTCTAAAATATTGAATTTTGTAAGGCAGAATAGTTCATTTGCATTCATGATATTTTAAATAAATCTCGAGGGTTCGATCTAAAACTTAGCAAATACCAAGTTCAGTTGGTACAACCCTAAAATAACCTTTGCGCTAGTGGTGCCTTGGTTGCGTTCATTGAAGTCCAATACAAATGACTATCGCGATCGTGATGCCTTTGGCTGAATTCATAAAGGTGACCACTGCGTTCATGAGCTTGTCTTCGCGTTCGCAAAGAGTATCTTCAGGGTTGGACCAGACTTCATCTTTGTGATCGTGGTATACTGGCCGTGTTTGCAAAGGGTAAGCTGGGTTAAGGCCCTTGTTTGTGATGAAAGGATCCTAGGCAGTATATATAGCTGCCAAACTTAATTTTTCTCCCATTTTTCAAGTATCAATTTCTATTAAATGCCCTAGAGAGCTAAGATAGTGAAAGGATCGATACGTGGGTATTTGGGGTGTGTTGGCCAGTTTATGGGGATGTTTTCTCATCGAGAATTATCATATATTTTCTTTAATTTCTTATTTAATTCTCCACTTTAATTTTGAAATTCCTAATACTTTTCTAGCTAATTTGAGGGAGTAATTGTGCTCGGATTTCACCCATTCTTAAGGATAAATAATCCTTGAGCCTAGAGGAATATTTTGACCGTTTCAAAGTTGTGAACCCGCAAGTAGGCTCCATATGGGACTTTTAGCTTGATTATGGACTCAAACCTTGTATATGCAATATGAGTAATTTTATTCTTGTATGAATGTGTAGATCATTATTTTGATATCGTGATATTGTGCGGAGGCTTTTGGGAAGGGAAAACCTCCAATTTAGTGGACTTTCTTAGGCATTCATCAACATCTAGGTAGGCTAGACTTACTTTCCTCATAGATTGAGATTTCTTATGATATTTTATGCTCGATTTGGGTTGGAAGTTATGGCTTGGTTGCATATCTAGTGAAAATTTTAAATACTTAGCTGGTTAGAGAGTTGTTTTGGCAGAATGGACTCATTCCTATTTTCCTTGAGTTAAATTGCTTCCTTTGAACTTATTTAGACCTATTTAATATCTAGTAGCTAATTGAAAGCCTTAGTCTAGTTTTTGTGTAGTTATCACCTTAGTATGAACTTTTAAAGTTTAGTAGCGGGCACTACTGACCCTCTTTAAGGTCAAATATCTTAGTTATCTCCTTGTAGATCTAGGAAGCCTTACTTCATCATTTTACATATATATTTTTGGACCCTAGGATATTTAGACATCCTTATAATTCTTGACTAGACTTGGTAACCTACATTTATTTTAAAGACTAGTTCAAGTCCGATAGTTGCTATTTACATATGATATTTAAAGACCAGTTCAAGTTTAGCACTTACTATTCATTTATGATATTTAAATAACGGTTTGAGTTTAACACTTACTACTTCATTTATGATATTTAAAGACCGATTTGAGTTTGACATTTACTATTCACTTATGATATTAAAGTTTGGTTCGAGTCCAATATTTATGGTTCACTTATTATATTAAGGATCCAGTTCGAGTCAGGTATTTATGTTATGAAAGGATTCAAAAATATAGCTTCAGTGGTCGGTGATTTTATGATTATTATTGTTAGTATTTCTCTCTTAATTGCATTCATCGGACTTATAGGGGCTCGATTGGGTAACTTCTTTTTAGTTTGTTCCTTCAAGACTTATAAAAGCCTAGTTAGATTGTAGCTAGCTTGTATTCTTTTTGATATTATTTGCCTTGTTATTTATTATCTGTTAGCCAAAACATTACTTCAAGTTTTCTCTTTCATCCCTGACTTTAGTTTACATCCTCACATCTTATTATGTTTTTATTATGATTTAGCTCAGCAGCCGATGATGCCTACTTAGTATCCATTGTTTTTTGTACTTATACTACATTTTTACATATTTTTCTAATGCAAATCCGAGTACTAGTTATCATTGTTGAGGTTTTATCCAACACATTCTGTTCTTAAGAGATAGGGTAAGATCTCAAAGTCAGAGCTAATTCTCTCTCCTTTTGCTACTTTTGGGACAGTCTTTCCTTTCAAGACTATCTATAAATAGATGCCGTTAGTACTTTTATTCTTTTAATTTATGACTCTTGTATTGACCTTACTAGGTCATGGGATACTCTTTTGCACATTTCTCTCTTATTTATATATAGGCTATTATTTTTATATTATATCAGTTACAATTCATTTGTACACTTAAATTTTGGTATTTTTTATACCTTCCGCCAACTAGCCTATTACTTATGATTCCAGGTTACGATTCGTCTTACCTATTGGTGGATTAAAGTAGGTGCCATCACAACCTGAGAAATTGGGTCATGATAAATTGGTATCAAAGCTCCGTTCACAGGTATTATTGGTACAAAAAAAGTCCATAGTACAGTCCCGCAGATTAAAATAATGGCGTCCATTACTTATCTTCGAAAGGATATAGAATATTTTTAGGAGAACTTTACTTTCTCCATTCACTTTATGCATTGAGTTTATGTTGGTTTCTGAAATTCAGAATTGTTTCACTCTTTCATAAATAGTGAGGACAGAAGCTGCGATGATTGGGGATGAGGACCTCGAGTTTGGGACTAGGGTTCATGCTAGAAGTTGTGGTCGACCTAGGGGCCAAATTCAGGCAAGAGTTACAACCCCATATAGGGGTCCAAATAAGGAGCCTTCCCCAAAACCTATTATTAAGAGGTTCCTCCACTTAGCCATAGGTGGCCTAGAAGTCAACCCAGGCTCTACTGGGTTGATTTTTTCTTTATTACTCAGAAATATCTTGGTTTAGTTATTGGGATTGGTTTATGGTAAACCATCTGATGATGCTCAGTCAATAGATCAAAGCGGTACAAATATAATGGCGTAACCTATAGTTATAGCTCCCAGAGTTAAGGTCCCTCTAGTGCTGCTAGTTGCTCAGTAGTTAGTCGCCCAATCAGCTATATCTATTGGGGAGCAGAAGATGTTAGGCATATTTTTGAGATTGACTCCACCTAGTTTTGTAGGGGCTCCAGGTTGGGATGCATTTGAGTTCTTGATTGCATGTGATGATAGGCTCCTTAATTTGGTCTTGGTTGAGACTCGTAGGGTTGACTACCTTACTTTTTAGTTGGACTTAAAGGCTAGACATTAGTGAAGAGGTTATTTTGATTCTAAGCTAATTGAATCTCTTTCTTTAGGATAGACTCAATTCACTGATATTTTCTTGGAGAAGTATATGCCCCATATCCTTTGAGAGAGTCTGAGAGATTTGTTCTTAAGATTGGAGCAGGGTTCTATGACTATTCTATAGTATAAGGCATGGTTCTATGATTTGGCTAGACATGCTACTGCTATCTTACTGGCCGAGTATGAATGGGTTCAGCGCTTTGTTAGAGGGCTGACACTTTTTAATGGCTAATAAGAATTTGCTTATAGTTGGTAGGTCTTTTTCTAGGGTTTCTAATTATGCCCAGACTAGGAAGGAGATGCATCACGAGGCCCAAGGTGGCAGTGATAAGATACTATATCACCAAGGTAGTTTTAGTGGGAGCTATAGTAGCTCATAGTTCAGAGTTAGGGGTCCTCAGAGTAGGTACTCTCCACATCAATCTAGTAGACCAGTTCATATCGTACTTCAGATTATTGATGGGATTCAACCTACCTATAGTGATTAGTAGTTTGAGTAGCGGCCAATCTTTGAGGATGCATATTTTATATTTTCTAGCTAAGGTGGCTATTTCGGGTCAGTAAGATATTTCAGATATAGTGCAATCCCTAGGACATGCTATGATTATGGGGTCATTGGTGATTATTCTAAAGAGTGTCCCCATCATAGGGTTGTTATGCTTTTAGCATAAAGTTATCAGTCAATTATAGCAGTATCGCCCCCAACTAGAGGTGGTATGTAGAGTCATAGGGGTGGTCCCTAGGGTTCTCAAAAAGGTCCTTAGTTAGGTAGGGCAGGTGGTCAGTCAGGCGCCAAGCCAGGTGGTGCGTGAGGTCATTTATATGTTATACCTGGTAGGTCGAAAAATAGAGTCTTCAGATGTCTAATTACACTTTGGGTCATTGTCCATATTCTTGCTTATTTTTACTGATAGAGCTTCTCCATAGCTACCCCAAGTCGTTAATGACTTGCAGGAGCCGATAGTTCAGTTACCTAGTGGTTCATTTAGTTTTTAGAAGAACTTACCCAATTTTAAGTCTTCTTTGGTTCTAATTGACCACCGACCAAAAACTTTAGTATAATGACCTTAAATATGAAATCTAACTTTACCAACGCATCTGCAACATTAAAATATATGTGGTTACATATCTCATTTGGTCAAAATGGTCCCCAGATACATCTCAAAGCATTGGCTAAAGTCGTAACCAAGTTCCAAACTTTAGCAGTAGGTTCGCATAGAGAGAGAGATATCACAATCATAGTGGTAGAGGTTCTAATGTGGTGCTATGATTACAGCTAAGTGGGGTCCGCAACCGTGCTACTCGAGGCCTAGGCAAAGCCTATTTAAAGGATGTCTTGGCCAAAATTTTGTCCATTTTATGCTTCCCTCTTAAGCTCTAAACCCTAATAGAGTGTAGAATCTTCAAAATAAGTTTTGTGGGTTGAGTAGGAGCTTGAATAACAAGTGTAATCCATTTTTACTACAAATCTAAGGTAAGATTCCTTTTTGTTTGGGGGTAATTTTTTATTTCTATACCCAAAACCCCTAAGTCCTTGAGGCTCAATAGTAGCCACAAATGTGATTGATTTACTCAAATTTCTTGAAGGTTATAGCTTCTTAATGATATTTGGACAATGGGTTGGTTTCACAAACTCTTTTTTTGAAAATGGGACCCACTTGGGGGTTTGGTGTCATTTTGGACCCATGGCATAATAGTACCATAATGGGTGTTGTTAATCTTGTAATAATGCTTAGATTATATTGTTGGTAGCATGGGTCGTGGAAGAAGCCTCAAGAAAAAGAAAGGCAAAGCTCGTTGATTCGTGAGAAACATAAACTCAAGGTAGGTTAGGCTTACTTATAGCTAGATTGAGCTAAATTATAGTATAATTATGATATCTTATGAGATTGGGTGGGGTCTTAGATGATAAATAGGTGAATGATGATACTTGGGATTAGTTTATCCTCGTAGGCTATTAAACTTGTAAAATGTGACGCTTGTCTATAGCCTAAAACCTTGGATAGTTCTACTTGTAGTCTCGTGAATAGTATGAGAATACTTTAGTTTATCTAGTAGAGGAGAATGATGTTATTGACTAACCGTAAGAGTATGTTGACCTAGATATGACTAGTTATGAATTGATCTTAGTGTTTACGATGACTTAGAAGGGATACTTGAAGAAGATTTTCCTTAATAGTCAAGCATTTACAAGCCCTTATTGTGTGATTTATATAACCTAGCCTAATTTTGGGTAGAAGTTAGTCATGTAGAAGTGAACTTTGGCATTATTGGGATTTAGGAATGGGACTTTACCCATCTTAATCTTGAACTATGTAATTCTTTAGTGAACTAGATACTTGAGGAACATCTAAGTTATGTTATTAAGGTTATAATGGTTAAAACTGGTTATCAGTTATATGTGTGGTCGATGGTTGGATAATGTGTATACTTGATTGATTATCTTGTTGTCATGATATGAATAGCCTTGGAAAGTCTTGTAAAGTGAACCTATGATTATGCTATCGCTTGTCTTACTGATGAGTTCACCAAGTGAACCTCTAATTATGTTACCACTTTTGCTATGACCCAAGCATAATGATTAGGCTAGTGCTTATGTGAAAGATTTTCCTTTGGGGTTAGTATTGTGAAGAGTGGGAGTAAAAAAGGAATCTAGAGAGAATGCACTTGACTTATTATTGACTTGCTTATAAACATGATAACTTGGAAAAGTGGTGATTGTTTATATCATTAAGACACTCATGCTCATGCATCTACTTATATTATGTAGTGATGATTATTAATAAAGTATGATGTTATATGTTACCTTACATCACTTATACTCTATCATTGTGGGTTGTATATACTTATGATTTGACTATATATATATGTGTATATCATTGTCTAGAAGGATGTGTTGATGTTATGTTGATACCCGGTGAGTTCGGAGGATATGATAATTCTATGATGATGCCTGGTGAATTTGGAGGATATAATAATTCTATGATGATTCCCTATGAATCCAGAGGATATAATGATGTTATGATGATGCCCGGTGAATCCGGAGGATATAATGATATTATGATGATTCCCGGTGAATCCGAAAGACGTAATGATGATATGATAATATTATGTGTGGTAAGTATATATATGAATACACGGATGTAAGTGAGGTTATGCCATTTGTAGCTAAACCCATTTGTGTGCTTGGGACATGATGTCTTTCTGGGCAAATTATTATCCATTCTTTGTCATTAATTACTAGATAAGAAGTGTGACCTTTGTTAACTCTAATTAATAAATTGAAGTGGATTATACCGAGTATTAGGTTAAGACTAATTGATATGTGTAATACTGTGTAGAACCAAGGGCTCACCTAGTAAATCTACTTGACTTGGATAAATGGTTATGTCGTGGAATTGTTCCTAGTAAAGTGGCTTATGTGATAGCAAGTTGTCTTTAATTAATGACTATGACTTGTAGGCTAGAAGCCTAGTGAACTATTTGGTGGACTTTACTTAGCTAGAATATGGAAACTAGTCCTTAAGGTTGTAACATGCTCAATGATAATAGACCTAGTATTGTATGATGAATGGTTAAGTTGACATATAGTATGTGATGTTGTGACGGCTTAATTGATGACTTATATAATTAGGAGGCTAACTAGAAGATGGCTTTGTGATGGGTGAATAAATAATAGTGTTGGTAACTTGTAGCTTTTCCATATTTGATTTCTAGTAAACTATTAGATTTGTAAACTAGTGGCTCATGGAATAGAGGCTAGCTAGTTTAGGATAGACATAAAGTTTATTAATGATTTAGAGAATAAATAACTATATAACCATATTATGGTGATATTAGCTTCATTGTGTCAAATTATGGCATTGATGGTAATTATTGACCTAGGTAAGAGGCCATGGTGGGAATGTACAACTCGTGGCTTTGGGTGAGTTGCTTGTGTAGATGTGTCTTCTTTGTGTACTCTTCGGTGGGATGGGATACCATGATGAGTTTTTTGTTTGTATTCCTTGAGTGTATTTCCTGGCGGTATGGGATGTCGTGATAAGTTCTTTTGCTTTATACTCTAATAATGGTAGTTGTGTTGATTATGGTAATTATATGATTATTAATATACATATATGTGGCTTTACGCTTCCAAAATGATTACTCATGTTGTATGAAAGTTACGATATATGTGGATATGGAATGGTTACTATTGCTCTAGTTAATTAGTTATCTTATACAGTTATATCATAGAAGATTTAGGTTTGATTTTGTAACTTTACTTTAAGTTATTGTCTTACTCTATATCGTCCTTATATTATAATTTAGTTCAGTCGACCGATGATGCCTACTGAGTACTCGTGTTTTGGTACTCATACTATACTTCTGTACTTTTTTGGTGTAGACCCAAATTCTACTTATCTTTGTTGAGTTGAGATCGTGCGGTGTTGATTATTAGGAGACTGGGTGAGCTCTTGGAGTTTGAGTTGCCCTTTATCCCTTCTATCTTTATTCTGTCTTTTGTATTCGAGACGCATGTATAAGACTATTTAAGATAATTACACATTGAGTTATAATTTCTATTATCAAATGTAGAGATGTGTTTGTACTAATACTATCAAGTTATAGGATTGATATTCGAATGTAGTTGTTTCTTTATGGAATGTCGTTGTTATGATTGTGTTCCCATATAGGGTCCATGTTGTATGTTCCTACCAAGGTAACCTATTACATTAGCTCTGGGTTACGGTGTTGGCTTACTTATTAGTAGGTTATGGTAGGTCCCATCATAACTTGGAAATTAGGTCATGAAAAATTGGTATCAGAGCGTAGGTTTAACCGATACTGTTGGTACAAGAGCAAATATTTAATCGAGTCCTACATATCAAAATGTTGATGTTTGTATCCTATCTTCAAGAGGCTATAGGACAGTCTCAGGAGACCCACACTTCTTTCACTAATATCGTGCTAAGAGTCTAAGTTGGTTTATTGTATATTCTCTTTACTTTACTCTTTTGCAGATTCCTAGGACTCGTGCTACAGTTATTTGTAAGGAAGGTCTCAAGACCCAGAGTCGTAATGTGTCCTTAGTTAGGGATCAGGGTGAACCTCCCCCAAAGCTTATTCCTACACCTAAGCCAGAGACTTCTACATCTCAACAGTGATAGGCAAGGGACCAGTCTAGGCTTCACCAAAATTCATCCCTTCTTCTTTGCTTAGAGGTGCTTTAGTTCAGCTGTTGGGTATTGTTGATGGTTTGTAGACTACTAGGGCAGGAATGCAGCCTGCAACTGCAGCTCCTAGAGTTGAGGTTCCTCCTATTTCGGCAGTTGTTCAGCCGGAAGTCGCTCAGCCAGTTGTAACCCAACCTTCTATGTCAGCTGAGGAGTAGAAAACACTGGGTAGATTCTTTAGGTTGGCTCTACCTAGCTTTATTGGTGCTCCTGAAGAGGATGTATTTTAGCTTCTGACTACATGTGAGGATAGGCTTCGTGGGTTAGGCCTCATTGAGACTTATGGTATAGATTACATCATATTTTATTTGGATTTGTCTGCTCGGCACTGGTGGAAAGGTTTTGTGAGTTCTAGGGCAGTTGGATCTTTCCCTCTCTCTTGGGATCAGTTTTTTAAGATGTTCTTAGAGAAGCATATGCCACACAGCCTTAGAGATTATTTGAGAGATTAGTTCTCTAGATTAGAGTAGGGTTCTATGACAGTCGCTGAGTATGAGGCTCATTTCCATAAGTTGTCTAGGCATGTGACTTTTATCTTAGATATAGAGTATGAGAGAGTTTGCTGCTTTGTAAGAGGATTGGAACTCCCTATTCGAATGGCTACTCAGAGTTTGGTTGTTGCGGGTAGGACTTTTACTGAGGTTTCTGATTATGCTAGAGTGATAGAGGACATACAGCATGAGGGCCGTGATAAGTAGCCTAACTTTTAGGGTAGATTTGCTGGGAGTCGTAGTAGTTCCTAACTTAGGGGTGGTATTTCTTATGTTGGACATTCTTTAGATCCATATTTTTAGCCTCAGAGTCAGACTAGTAAACCAGTTCAGGCAACTCTTCAGACCATTGATGGGGGCCAGTTCATTACTAGTGGTCACCCTAGTAAGGGCGGTGATCAGTCCTTAAGAAGTTCATCTGTAGGCCATGTTAGGCATGGTAGCTATGCTGAATCAGCCGGATCTGTGAGTTCCGGTTCTGTCGTGATTCTTGTTTTACTTGCAGACTTCCCAGATATTTCTCTATAGAGTGACCTAGTCATGGGGAGATGGTTGTTTTAGCCCAGGGATCTTCTCCTATTAGGGCAGTTCATCCTTTAGGTAGAGGTGGTTCATGAGGTTGTAGGGGTGGTTACTAGGGTGTTCAAGGTAGTACTTTGGCAGGAAGGATTGGAGGTTACCAGGTATCCAACCAGGTGGCGGGCATGGTCAGTTGTATGCAGCACCTGCTAGACCTGATGCTGATACTTCAGATACTGTAGTTACAGGGGTGATTTTGGTATGCTGCAAGTCAAATCTTGCTTTATTTGAGCCTAGATCCACTTTTTCTTATATATCTTCTTATTATGCACCACGGTTGGACTTGACTAGTGATTTATTATTTATACCTTTGCGCGTATCTACTCCGGTCGGTGATTCTTTAGTAGTGGATCGAATGTTTAGATCATGTGTTGTGATAGTTAGTGATGTTGATACTTGTGTTGATCTTATTATTCTGAATATGTTGGATTTTGATATCATTCTAGGCATGGACTGGTTATCCCACTATTATTTGGTCATGGATTATTTTACCAAGACCGTTACCTTAGCTATGCTTGGCGTACCCCCAGTCATGTGGTATGGAGCGATTAGTCATGAGCTGATGGGGATTATTTCTTTTGTTTATGCCAGACAACTTATATCAAGGGGTTACAAGTTTTATCTTGCTTATGTATGTGATACCCATATAGAGAGTTTGATTCTTGACTCTGTTCCTATTGTGTGTGAGTTTTCTGATGTGTTTCCTGTCGATCTTTTGTGTATTTCCCCTGACCGTGAGATTGAGTTTGCTATTGACCTTGAGCCTAGCACCTGGCCTATTTCTATGGCAACTTACCATATGGATCTTGCTAAGCTTAAGGAGCTGAACTCATAGCTCCAGGATCTTCTTGGTAAGAGTTTCATTAGACTAAGTGTGTCCCCATGAGGAGCCACTGTCTTGTTTACAAAGAAGAAAGATGGGTCAATGCGAATGTGTGTTGATTATAAGCAGATTAAAAAGGTGATGATAAAGAACCATTATCCTGTGCCTCATATTGATGATTTATTCAACCATCTTTAGGGTGCAACTGTATTTTCTAAGATAGATTTGAGGTCCAATTTTCATCAATTTAGGATTCGGGTTAAGTATATCCCGAAGATGACCTTTAGGACTCATTATGGTGACTATGAGTTCTTGGAGATGTATTTTGGGCTGACTAATGCCCCAGCCTCATTTATGGACTTGATGAACCAAGTAATTAGACCCTATCTAGACTCCTTTTTTATTGTATTCATTGATGATATCCTTGTGTATTCGAGGAGTGGTAAGAAACATACGTAATAATTGAGAATGTGCTCTAGGTTTTGTGAGAGCATGTGCTTTTTGCAAAGTTCTGCAAGTGTGAGCTTTGTCTTAAGTCAGTATCATTTCTTGGACACGTGGTGCCCAAGAAGGGTATTATGGTAGACCTGACTAAGATTTCAGCGATTCATGATTAGGCTAGGCCTACGTTTCCAACTAAGGTTTGCAGTTTTATTAGTTTGGCTGGTTATTATATAGGCGCTTTATTGAGAGCTTTGCTACCATATCAACCCTTATGACTAGACTGACCCGGAAGAAAGTTCCTTTTTAATGGTCTGAGGAGTATGACTCGAGCTTTGGAAAGCTCAAGGATTGTCTCACTTCAGCCTCGATGTTAGCCCTTCTAGTTAAGGGTGGGGGATTCACAATATTTTTATGATGCATCTGGTATTAGTATTAGATGTGTTTTTATGCATAAGGATCGTGTAGGAAGGTAATTTATGTCATTGCTATAACTAGTTCATATGAACATCAAATTGAAATCTCAAAATCCAAGGTATAACTACTCATCACTGAATTACCTACGCTTTTAGACAGCTTAAGATGCATGATCGCAACTACCCCACTTATGATTTGGAGTTGGCAGTGGCAGTTTTTGCGCTCAAGATTTAGAGGCATTACTTGTATGGTGTGTATTGTAAGATTTTCACCGATCATCATAGTCTTCAGCATCTTATGACTCAATGAGAGCTTAATGCTCGCCAGCGCAGATGAATGGAGTTTCTAAAGGACTATGATATTTCTATCTTGTGCATCCGAGTAAGAAGACTATGGTGGTTTTTGCCTTGAGTCACAAGGCATTGAGTATGGGTATTTTAGCATGTATATCAGTTTCTCAGAGGCCCTTGGCATGGGACATCCAGTCCTCAGCCAATTTAATGGTTCGCCTTGTAGTTTTGGATCCTGTGAGGATTTTGGATTAAGTGGAGGAATGGTCCTCCCTATTTGAGCAAATTCGTGATCGATTGTTTGAGGATAGTAAGTTGTGCCTTCTCCGTGATCGGGTGGTGAGTGGTGAGTTTGGGAGACACACCATAGATTCCTAGGGAATCTTAAGATTTTAGGGTCATATTTGTGTTCCCCGACTTAATAACTTAATTCAGTCGATTTTATATGAGGCTCACAACTCTAGATATTTTATTCATCCCTGTACGGCCAATTGAGATTTGAGGCAACTTTGTTAGTGGGATAGTATGAAGAGAGATGTGGCAGACTTTGTAGCTCATTACCTATGTTGTCAGCAGGTTAAGGCCGAGCATCAGCATCTAGGTGGTTTGACTCAATGGTTACCAATTCTTGAGTGGAAATAAGAAAGGGTTACCATGGACTTCATTAGTGGTTTTCCTCATACTTCCAATGGCCATGATGGAATTTGGGTTATTATGGATCATTTGACCAAGTCAACACATTTCATTCCTATTCAGATGACCTTCAGTGCTGAGAGATTAGCCCAGATATAAATTTAAGAGATAGTTCATTTGTATGGGGTCCCTATGTCTATCATATCAGATCGTGGTTCTGTATTTACTTCACAGTTTTGGAGAGCATTTTAGGAGGAATTAGGTACTCGAGTGGATTTGAGTATAGCCTTTCATTCGCAGACGGATGGTTAGTCCGAGTAGACTATTTAGGTAATTGAGGACATGCTCTAAGCCTTTGTTATGGACTTTGGAGGATAATGGGATCAACACTTAGCATTGGCAGAGTTTGTCTACAATAACAATTAGCATTTGAGTATTGAGATGGCGCTTTATAAGGCTTTGTATGGTAGGAGATGTCATTCTACTATAGGATGGTTTGAGACTTCCGAGGTTAAACCCGGTGGTATTGATTTGATTTGGTTCTCATTGGATAGAGTCAGGGTAATTCAGAATAGGCTGAGAGCATCCCAGAGTAGGCGGAAGACCTACGCCGACGTAGATTCTGTGCCTTGAGATTCAGAGTTCGTGACTATGTGTTCCTTTATGTTTCCCCTATGAGAGGTGTAATGAGATTTGGGATGAAGGGTAAGCTTAGACCTCACTATATTGGTCCTTTTGAGATCCTCCGTGTAGTGGAAATGGTTGCCTATGAGTTAGCTTTAATTTTAGACTTTTCCATTGTTCATCCAGTTTTTTATGTCTCTATGTTCTGGAAGTATATTTTGGATCCTTCTCATGTGCGTAGAGGGAACTCCATCCAGTTAGACGAGCAGTTGATCTTTATGGAAGAGCACATGCTTATTTTTTGCTAGTGATGTGAGGAGACTATGTTCTAGAGAGATTCTGGTAGTCAAGGTTCAGTGGAGGCACCTCCCAATAGAGGAGGCTACTTAGGAGATCAAGAGTGAGATGCGGGCTCGGTATCCTCATTTGTTCGAGACTTCAGGTATTTTCTTGAGGACAAAAGTTCCTTAGTAATGGATGTTGTAATGACCCTTCAGGTCATTGTCCTCATTCTTGCATATTTTCGCTGATAGAGCTTCTCTATAGCTGCCCCAAGTCATTAGTGACTTTCTGGAACTGATAGTTCGGTTACCTGGTGGTTTGTTTGGTTTTTAGAACCACTTTCCCAATTTGAAGTCTTCATTGGTTCTAATTGAACATCGAGCGAAAACTTCAGTAAAATGACCTTACATGCGAAATTCAACTTTGCCAACACGTCCAAAACATTAAAATCTATATGGTTACATATCTCATTTTCTCAAAACAAACTCTGGATGCATATCAAGGCATTGGCCAAAGCTCGAAACCAAGTTCCAAGCATCAGCCATAGCCTGGCATAGAGAGAGATATCATGATTAAGGTGGTAGAGGTGTGAACGCAGTGCCGCAACCACGGTCAAGTAGGGTCCATAACTGCGCTACCCGGGGCCTAGGCAAATCCTATTTAATGGCTATCTTACCCAAAGTTTTCTCCATTTTGTGCCTCCCTCTTGAGATCTAAACCTTAGAGTGTAAAATCTTCAATGTGAGTCTTGTGGTTTAATTAGGAGTTTGAACTACTTGTGTAATCCATTTTTTCTACAAATCTAAGGTAAGATTCCGTCTAGTTTGGTGTTAATTTCTTGATTTCCAGACCCAAAACCCCTAAGTCCTTGAGGCTCAATTATAGCAACAAATATGATTGATTTAGTAACTAGAAGTGGATTATGTCGAGTATTGGGTTAAGGCTAATTGATATGTGTAATCTTGTGTAGAACGAAGGGCTCACCTAGTAAATCTACTTGACTTGGATAAATGGTTATGTTATGGAATTTTGCCTAGTAAAGTGGCTTATGAGATAACTAGTTGTCTCTAATAAATGACTATGACTTGTAGGCTAGAAGCCTAGTGAACTATTTAGTGGACTTTATTTAGCTAGAATATGGAAACTAGTCCTTAAGGTTGTAACATGCTCAATGATAATAGACCTAGTATTGTATGATGAATGGCTAAGTTGACATCTAGTATGTGGTGTCGTGGTAGCTTAATTGATGACTTATATAATTAGGAGGCTAACTAGAAGATGGCTTTGTGATGGGTGAATAAATAATAGTGTTGGTAACTTGTAGCTTTTCCTATTTGATGACTAGTAAACTATTAGACTTGCAAACTAGTGGCTCATGAAAATTAACGCTAGCTAGTATTGGCTTGACTTGAAGTTTATTAATGAGTTAGAGATTAAATAACTATATAACTATGTTATGGTGATATAGGCTTCGTTGTGTTAAATTGCAGTATTGATGATAATTATAGACCACGGTAAGAGGCTATGGAGGGAATGTACAACCCACGGCTTTGGTGAGTTTCCTGTGTAGTTATGCCTTGATAAGTTGATAAATTGATCTTTCCGTGTACTCTTCGGTTGTATAGGACCTTGTGATGAGTTCTTTGTTTATTTTCCTTGAGAGTACTTCCTGACGGTATTGGACATCGTGGTAAGTGCTTTTGCTTTATACTCTAATGATGGTAGTTGTGTTGATTATGGTAATTACATTATTGTTATTGTATATATGTGGTTTTACGCTTCCAAAATGATTACTCATGTTGTATGAAAGTTATGGTATATGTGTATATGGAATGTCATACTATTGTTATAGTTGATTAGTTATCTTATATAATGATATCGGAGATGATTCAGTTTCGATTCTTCACCTTGACTTTAAGCTATTGTCTTACTTTATATCATCCTTATATTATAATTTAGCTCAGTCGGCCGATGATGTCTACTGAGTGCTCGTGTTTTGGTACTTATACTACACTTTTATACCTTTTTGGTGTAGACCCGAGTTCTAGTTGCCGACGTTGAGTCAAGATCATGTGGTGTTGGTCATCTGGAGACAGGGTGAACTCTTGGAGTTTAAGTTTTCCCTTTATCCCTTCTATCCTTATTCTATCTTTTGTATTCGCGACTAATGTGTATGACTATTTAAGACTATTACACGTTGAGTTGTAATTTCTATTGTTGAATGTAGAGATGCCTTTGTACTAATACTATAAGGTCATGAGATTGGTATTCGAATGTTAGTTGTTTCTTTGTATAATATCGTTGTTATGATTGTTTTCCCATATAGGGTCCTTGATGGATGTTCCTACAAAGTTAACCTATTACATTAGTTCTGAGTTACGGTGTTGGCTTACCTACTGGCGGGTTATGGTAGGTGCCATTATGACTTAGAAATTGGGTCGTGACAAGGGGTTTTTATTACAGGTATGATTTTAATGTGCCATCAGTTAGCTATTACCTTATTTGATCCAGGATCTATTTATTCATATGTGTCTACTTATTATGCACCATAATTAGAGTTGCCCTAGGAGTCTTCATCCATTCCATTAGGTCTATCCACTCCCATGGGTGATTCCTTAGTGATGGATCGAGTGTATAGATTATGTGTTGTGTCTGTTTGAGAGTTTGATACTTAGGAAGATCTTATTGTTTTATATATAATGGACTTTGATGTGATTCTAGGCATGGACTGGATATTACCTTATCATGCGCTCTTGAATTAATTTTTCAAGACTGTTACCTTAGCCATGCTTGGCATACTCCTGGTCATGTGGAATGGTTTTAAAAGTTGCGCACTGATGGAGATTGTTTCTTATGTTCAAGCTACAAGACTTATCTTGAGGTGTATCGAGTCTTATCATGCTTTATATTAGTACAGACAGTCCTTTTCTTAATTCTTTTCTTGTCGTCTATGATTTTTTTATGCTTTTCCTACCGATCTATGTAGACTTCCTCCTGACCATGATATTAAGTTCGTTATTGATCTTGAGTCAGGAATCCAACCTATCTCTATGAACCTTATCATATGGCTCTTATTGAGCTTAAGGAGTTGAATTCTCAACTTCAGGATTCTTGGGTTAGGGTTTTATTAGGCCGAGTATATAACCTTTGGGTGCTCCCATCTTGTTTGTGAAGAAGAAAGATGGTTTTATACATATATATATTGACTATAGTAGTTGAATAAGGTGAAAATGAAGAATAAGTATCCTATGCCTCATATTGATGACTTGCTTGACCATCTTTAGGGAGCGACACTGTTCTCTATGATTAACTAGAGATTCGATTACTACTAGTTGAAGATTCGAGATGAGGACATCCCTAGACTACCTTTAGGACTTGCTATGGCCATTATGAGTTCCTAGTGATATCTTCTAGGTTAATCAATGCCCCAGCTACATTTATGAATTTGTTAAGTCTAGTGTTCAGATCCAATTTTGACTCTTTTGTGATCGTTTTCATTTATGACATCCTTATTTATTCGAGTGGTAGGGAGGAACATGACTAGTATTTGAGGATGGTGCTCCAAAATTTTGAGAGATCATAGACTTAATGCCAAATTCTCAAAGTGTGGGTTTTGGCTCGAGTCCATTATATTCCTGGGGATTATTGTTGGTCCAGTGAAGATTGAGGCTATTTATGTTTGGACCAGACCAATATCTCTGAGTGAGGTTCATAGCTTTAGTGATTTGGCAGGTTACTACAAGCATTTCATTAAAGGTTTTGCTATTATTGTAGTGTCGATGACTAGGTTGACTAGAAAACAGGTTCCTTTTCAATGGTCTAAAGAGTGTGAGTTAAACATTATGAGGCTCAGGGGCTTTCTCACTTCAGCTCCTATCTTGACTCTTCCTATTGAGGGCAAGAGGTTTACCATATGTTGTGATTCTTCAAGTGTTATTTTGGGTTGTGTTCTGGTGCAGTAGAGTTGAGTTATTGCTTATGCGTCTAGGTAGTTGAAGGTATATGAGCACAACTACCCAACTCAAGATTAGGAGCTGGCGATAATACTTTTTGTTCTTAAGATTTGGAAGAATTACTTGTATGACGTTCATTATGAGATCTACTCAGATCACCGTAGTTGTAACACCTTATAACTCAAAGGGAGCTTAATTCTAGCAACACAAATGCATAAAGTTTCTGGAGGATTATGATATCTTTATTCTATACCATCTGAGCAAGAAGAATGTGGTAGATGATGCCCTGAGTCGAAAGACGATGAGCATAGGTAGCTTGGCTTCTATTTGAGGTTTGATCAATCATTGGCTTAGGACATCTATTCCTTAGCCAACTTGATGGTTTTACATTATATCTTAAACTCCAGTAGGATCCATTCTAGCGTTGAGACTAGGTCTACCTTATTTGAGAAGATTCAGAGTCTCTAGTTTGCAAATAGTAGACTTTGTGGCATTCATGACAAGATTCTGAGAGGTAAGTCCAGGAGGGACACCTTGGATTCAGAGGTTATTTAGAGATATGGTTGTTGCATTTGTGTTTCAAAGGTTAGTGTAATGCCCTGAGTCTGTACACCAGATGCTACACGATGCTCATAATCCCGAAGGACCATAAGCTAACCTATGACTGGTACCTACTGCAATAGCTGAATAATAATATTGTAATATGCAAAAATTAGGCGGAAACTTTCCATAAGGTTCAATACTGAATTAAAACTGAAATAAGGTATAACAATACCAAAACTGAAACATCTGTCTGAAAATACTCTAGTCTGAAAAAGCCTCTAAATTGTCTGAGATATGGAGTTGATGGGACAAGTCCCAAACTAACTCCGGCTACTGAAATAAACTAAAATACTAAAATAATAATCATATCCTCGAACTATGAGGACCCACCACCAACTCTGACTGCTGAAAATATATAACTGCCAGGGATGATCAGGAGCCCGTGCATCTGAACCTATGATATAAAACATCATAGCACAAGAGAAAAATATGTGTCAGTACTTTGAATATATTGGAATGCTAAGTGAGATAGGCTGAAATGCATGGGTTCATATGCATGAACAATACTTACTGAATAACATGAATATAACTGAATAAGAGTACATGCGTGAATACATAAACTATAACTGAGATCATAATAACACTAGATACTGAATTCTAAATAACTGATTTACTAATATCTGAGTTTATTAATATTGTGTAGCTAATAACTAGGTGACTATATCCAATGATATTGATCCTGTAGAACTATACTGTATTCCGTACTGAACTAGGTACTGTGCCTGACAGCCCTGAATCTGTAGAACTGAACTAAGTTCTATTCTGAGACTGGAATTGAAATTGAGACTGTGGGAGGAAATCATCTGACTGGTATACCCCTTTCTAAATTGATTGGGGTCCAACCTATAACCCTAGTTGGAAGGGTATCAATACCGTGCCATGGCTAATGACAAGCTGTGAGTTAACCCTCTCTGATAGAAAGCTCTTTCATCAACCCTAGCTGGAAGAAAAAACTCGTATGAGATGTATCAACCCTCATAATATCTGGCAGGAAGATATCTCAACCTATACAGGCTACATAGTTTTGTAATGCAGGGATTGCTACTAAGGGTCAAACCCTATGCTGGCAAGAATGCCCCCATCCCTGGGCTAGTTCGGTGCTGAATCCTACTCCCAGCTGAATAGATACTGAACTGATTTTCCTAGTTCATACTAGGCTTGACTGAACTGTTACTGAGTTTACTGAGTTTCGTTGACTGACGAAATACTAATGAATTCTATTAGCTAACTGAGTTTACTAAGGTTATACTGAACTAAACTGGACATGCTACTGAGTCTACTAAATTTTTTTGAGTCCCATAACTGACTGAGAGTACTACTAATTGTAACGTGACTGAATTCTACTGATCGAGGCATTACTGAGATTATTTTGTAACTCACAATGGCTCTAGGTGAACAGCTAAATTTTCGGGTATTAAATACTCCCAGGACTCAATAGCATGAAAAGTAAAGAATTATATAATCTTGCATAGCATAAAATTGCACATTTGTTCATAATGTATCTATAGAGGCATTTTATCAAACACTTGCAGGGCATAATATATGCACATAATACTAAACAACATGTGAGCATCATAATTCAATTCCAATTTCACAATTTCAAGGGTTTAATCATGGATTCTCACTAATCTACACAAATAATAATTAATTCCACAAGAAACATGTAATAAATCATGAAATAGAAACCTAATTCAAATAATAATCATGAATACACATAAATTCCAATCATGGAAATCATGAAATCAAACTACTGGAGGTTTAAAAGTGTTTCTTGGACTCTAAGGGTGAAAGGAACCCTTGGATGAACACTTAACATATCTTGGTTGCTAACTTCTTGAAGATTAATGGTGGAATCTTGAGCCTTGAATTTGAAATTAAATCACCGAGGGTCTTTATTCTTGAGCAATTTGTGAAATAAAGAGTGTATGTTGCAAATAGAAGGCTAAATTTTATGTTTTGGGAGGCTGAAGGACTTGCGAAAAGACCCAAATTCCCCTAAGGATGCGGACTTTTAATGACTGAAAACTAAACTATCGACATGCAGATCAACGCGCCGTGTTATTGGCATCAATGCGATGGCCAACGCATTGCATCAAGTATGCATCGGTTCACTAGAATTTTCACTTAGGTAAGGGAAAATTATCTATCGATGCAATGGATGATACGACGCATCAATATCGCGTCGACTCACTATTTTAGTCACTCGAACATGGTCTAAACGAGGTCCAAAAAATCCAAAACTTATCCGGAAATACCTACTGACATTCCTGATCATGAATCAACCTAAAGATCGATATTTTAAGATCATAAGAGTCGTGAAATAGAGTTGCCAACTTACAAAGGCAAAAATAATTCTAAGTCTGAATATATAGGTAGAATTTTCTAAGTCTAGGACCCCTTCACAAGCTTTTAGGGACTGAGTTAAGCATAGGATTTTTTGGGGTCTTACAATATCTCCCTCTTGGGAACATTCATCCTCGAATGAGACTGATTAGACTGAAAATACTGATAGACTGGACTTAAAAACTGGACATGCACAACTGAAGCATGATTTCATGACTGAAATTACTGATATACTGAATTATCATACTGAACATGCATATTTAATGCATAAGTGTATAGTTAAACATGATTCATGAATGGATGACTGGGATCACTGATAAGCTGAGTTCATATACTAAACATACATATCTGATGCTTGAGTACATGACTGAACTAATTCGTGAATGCATGACTGAGTATGCAACGTTAATTAATACCAAGTTGGTAGCTATATCTGAACATAAGAGAGAGTAAATTTAAAAGGAAAACTATTTACTTGGGTTGATTCTGGGTTTGCAGAAAAGAGGTAAGGATACTTGGTCTGCATGTGTACTTCTGCTTCCCATGTAGCTTCCTCAACAGACTGATTCCGCCAAAGTACTTTGACAAGAGGGACTTCTTTGTTCCTCAGTCTGCGAATTTGATAGTCAAGGATTTCGAATGGAATCTCTTCATAAGAGAGGTTGTTCTGAATATTTATGCCCTCTATAGGGACTACGACTTCTGGGTCACCTATGCATTTCTTTAGCAAAGAGACATGGAACACTGGATGCACTGAAGCTATGTCTGAAGGTAACTCAAGCTCATAAACTACCTTTCTTAAACGGCTGAGAATTCGGTAAGGACCGATGTATTAGGGACTGAGTTTCCCCTTCTTGCCAAACCTCTTCACTCCTCTCATAGGAGAGATTTTCAAATATACAAAATCACCAATCTTGAACTCGAGATCCTTTGTGTGTATATCTGAGTACGATTTTTGTTGGCTCTGAGCTGTCTTAAGCCTTTTCCTGATTAACTGAATTTTCTCTAAGGTATCAAACACCAACTCAGGCCCTACCACCACAGCCTCACCTACTTTAAACCAACCGATGGGAGATCTACATCTCCTCCCATATAGTACCTCAAACGGAGCCATCCTGAATACTACCTTTAAAGTCTATTACACACGCTCGCAACATATCTTCTAAAGTCTGAATGGTCCCTTCTTCTTGACCATCTGTCTAAGGATGAAAGGTTGTACTGAGGTGAACTCGGGTACCAAGACCCTTTTGGAATGCCTTCAAGAAATAAAAGGTGAACTGGGTACCTCTATCTAAGATAATGGACAATGGAACACCATGAAATATGTCCAACTCCCTAATATGGAGTTTGGTGTAATCCTTGGTTAAGTAAGAGGTATGGACTAGTAGGAAATGAGTTGATTTGGTCATCCTGTCTACAATGACCCAAACTATATCATATTGATGATGAGTACGAGGCAAACCCATCACAAACTTCTTCCTATTTCCCGGTGGCAATACTGAACTCTTACATCGACCTACTTGGCTTCTGATGCTCGATCTTAACCTGCTGACATATTGACCACTTATCCATAAACTCTGCAATATCTCTCTTTATCATACTCCACCAATAGATCTCCCACAAATCATGGTACATCTTAGTGGCCCCTGGATGAATAGAGTAGTGCACACCATGCGCCTCTACAAGAATTTGTTGCCTCAAGTTATCTACACCTGGCACACATAGCCGACCCTAGCAGCGCAACATACTATCTTGCCCTTGGGATAAAATCTCTATCTTCTGATCTTTGATTGGTTCTTTCAACTTGACTAGATTGGGATCCCTTTCCTGTTTTTTGTTTACCTCAGAAACTAGGGATTATTCTGAACAACTCTGCACCCATATACTACTTTCTGACGAATCAACTAAGTGACCACCTAGTCGAGCAAGATGATGAACTTCCTGAGTTAACTTCTTCTTACCATCCTCCACATGAGCAATACTCCTCATAGACATCCTACTGAGAGCATCAGCCACTACATTGTCTTTACCCAGATAATACAAGACACTCATATCGTAGTGTTTCAATAACTCTACCCATCTTCTGTGATGGAGATTGAGGTCTTTCTAATAGAACACATACTGCTGTCTCTTATGGTTTGTGAACACATCAACATGCACACCATACAAATAGTGCCTCCAAATCTTTAAGGAAAAAACTACTGCTGCTAACTCAAGATCATAAGTAGGATAGTTCTTTTCATGGGGCTTAAGTTTTCTAGGGGAGTAGGCTATAACCTTACCTCTCTGCATCAAAACATACCCCAATCCAAGTCTGGAGGCATCATAATAAACCATAAATCCATCTAAACCATCTGGTAGGGTCAAAACGGGAGTTGTAATAAGTTGAGTCTTTAACTCTTAAAAACACTTTTCACAAGAATCTGACCATTAGAGTTTGACTTTCTTCTAAGTCAATCTGGATATAGGGAATACAATAGATGAAAATCCTTCAACAAACCATCGATAATAGCCAGCCAAGCCCAAGAAACTCCTGATATTTGATAGAGAGATGGATCTAGGCCAGTTTCTCACTGCTTCTTTCTTTTGGGGATCAACTCTAATGCCATCACCAGAAATGATATGGGAAAGGAAGGCTACTAATCTTAGCCAAAATTTACACTTACTGAATTTGACAAATAGTTGATGGTTTTTGAGAGTCTGTAATACTATTCTGAGATAGTTTGCATGATCATGCTCACTGCGGGAGTAGACAAGAATATCATCTATGAAGAATATGACAAAAATATCTAATTACTGCTTGAACACACGGTTCATCAAGTCCATAAAGGTTGCAGGGTAATTGGTAAGACCAAAGGATATGACTAAGAATTTGAAGTGACCATACCAAGTTCTGAAGGCTATTTTTGGGATGTCACATTCTCTGACTCTGAGCTGAGGGACAGTTATGCAAACTCTGAGAATCCACCTGAGGACACTGTCTGGCCCTGTGGCCTGGCTTACCACTTCTGAGACACACATCACTGCCAGCTTTGCAGATACCCTGGTGGTTTCTATCGTACTTCTAATAAAGGGGATTGGTTCAAGCACTTCTAACACTACCCTGGGGTTTAGGGCCTGATGCCCTATCTCTGTTGCCATCTCTAAATTTTGGCATAGGAGCACTGGCTGAAGATGGAGCTAGAACTAAGGATTTTTTGTAGAACTAAGAACAATTCCCACCCTCTACCTTAGGCTGAGCAAAGTTGAAACTACCTATTCTTGCTCTCTTGTTCTCCCTCTCCTTCTCTCTATTCTTAGTCTGCTCTATCTACTGATCATGGACCATGAGCCTAGATATTTCAATCTCCTTAATCAACATTGAGTTCCTACACTCCTTGAACACACTATTAGATATGCCAGACACAAACTTACTTATCTTAGATCTGCTATCTTCTATCACATAAAGGGCGTATCTGGCTAATTGAGTAAACTTAAGAGAATACTCTCGTACTGTCATGTTGCCCTACTCCAGATTTATAAAATCCAAACCCTTTGCTTCTCTCAACTCTAGTGGGAAGAACCTATCCAGAAAAGTAATAACAAACTTCTTCCATTCTATGGACCCTGCACCTGCGGCTCTTTCTGCTTTCCACTATTTAAACCATGAGTGTGCCACATCCTGTAACTGATATATGACCAACTCAGCACTCTCAATAGCCATAACCCTCATAATATCTATAACTTTCTGCATAAATTAAGAAATTCCTGAGGGTCCTTATCTGACTTAGACCCAGTGAAAGATGGAGGGTTCATTCGGGTGAAATCTTGAATCCTGACAGCAGTAGTATTAGCCACTAGGTTGGTTAGAATAGCAGCTAGACGTTCATTCTAGGCTTCCACAAAATAATCCAGGATGGTGAAAGCTGCTTTGAATTTAGTGTGGGAGACGTGTTCGTCCAGAGGATCTGTCTTGATAGGCTAGGGTTCTAGCTGGTCTCCCATTCCTCTTCCCTTAGTCCTCTTTGGAGGCATGTTCTATAAAAGGAAGAGAAATTTGGATTAGACAGGGAGTTTAACTGGATCTCATGCTCACTCGCATGACATAAATATTCAAAGAAGGGAAACTTTTCCTAAAACACCTCGCAGCCTCTTATCCATAAGTGTGGCACGCTATACTCATATCTACAAGATTCTACTAGATTTAGATTTTAGACTTCCTAGGAATCTGTTGAACCTGGCTCTAATACTAAGTTTGTAATGCCCTAATTCTGTACCCCAGGCGCTACACGGTGCTCATAATCCCAAAGAACCACAAGCTAACCCATGAATGATACCTCCTGCAAAGACTGAATAATAATACTGTAATATGTAAAAATTAGGCAGAAACTTTCCATAAGGTTCAATACTAAATTAAAACTGAAATAAGGTATAACAATACCAAAACTAAAACATTTGTAAGAAAATACTCTAGTCAGAAAAAGCCTCTAAACTATCTGAGATATGGAGTTGACGGGACAAGTCCCCAACTAACTCTAGCTACTAAAATAAACTAAAATGCTGAAATAATAATCATGTCCTTGAACTATTAGGAATCACCACCAACTCTAACTGCTGAAAATCTATAACTACTAGGGATGATCGGGAGCCCATGCGTATGAACCTATGATATAAACCATCATAGTGCAAAAGAAAAATATGCGTCAGTACTTTAAATATACTGGTATGCTAAGTGAGGTAGGTTGAAATGCATGGGTTCATATGCATGAACAATACTGACTAAATGACATGAATAAAACTGAATAAGAGTACATACGTAAAGACGTAAACTATAACTGAGATCGTGATTACACTGGATACTAAATTCTGAATTACTTATTTACTGATATTTGAGTTTATTGATACTGTACAACTAATAACTGGTTGACTATATCAGACAGTCTTGATCCTGTAGAACTATACTGAGTTTCGTACTGAACTAAGTGACTGTGCCTGACAACCCTGAATCTGTAGAATTGAACTAAGTTTTATTTTGAGATTGGAACTGAAACTGAGACCTAGGAGGTAATCATCTAACCAATATGCCCCTTTCTAAATAGATTAGGGTCCAACTTGTAACCCCAATTGGAGGGCGTCAATACCATGCCATGGGTAAAGATAAGCTGTGAGTTAACTATGATAGGAAGCTCTTTTATCAACCCTTGCTGGCAGGAAAAACTTGTATCAGATATATCAACCCTTATAATATCTGGCAGGAAGATATCTCAACCTACGTTGGCTACATAACTCTATAATACAGGGATTGCTACTAAGGGTCAAACCCTCTGCTGGCAGGAATGCCCCTATCCTTGGGCTAGCTCAGTGCTGAATCCTACTCCCAATTGAATAGATACTAAACTAATTTTCCTACTTCATACTAGGCTTGAATGAACTATTATTTAGTTTATTAAGTTCCGTTGACGGATGGAATACTACTGAATTATGTTAGCTGACTGAGTTTACTGAGGTCTGAACTAAATACAAAACTAGACTGGACATGATACTGAGTCTACTTAATTTTTTGAGTCCTATAACTGACTGGACTGTGACTATTACTGATCATAATATGATTGAATTCTTCTAATCGAGGAATTACTAAGATTATTCTGTAACTCACACTACCTCTAGGTAAACAACTAAATTATCAGGTATTAAATACCCTCAGGACTCAATAGCATGAAAATTAAAGCATCATATGATCTTGCATAACATAAAAATGCACACTTGTTCAAAATATATCTATAGAGGTATTTTATCAAACACTTTCAGGCATAATATATGCACATAGTACTAAATAATATGTGAGCATCACGATTCAATTCTAATTTCACAATTTCAAGGGTTTAATCATGGATTCACATAAATCTACACACATAATAATTAATTCCATATGAAACGTGTAATAAATTATGAAATAGAAACCTAATTCAAATAATAATCATGAATACATATAAATTCCAATCATGGAATTCATAAAATCAAACTACTTGAGGTTTAAAATGGTTTCTTGGACTCCAAGGGTGGAAGGAACCCTTGGATAAACACTTAACATACCTTGGTTGCTAATTTCTTGAAGATTAATGGTGGAATATTTAGCCTTGAATTTGAAATTCAATCACCTAGGGTTTTCGTTATTGAGAAATTTGTTAAATAATGTGTGTATGTTGCAAATAGAAGGCTAAATTTCATGTTTTGGGGGGGCTGAAGGAATTAGGAAAAGACCCAAATACCCCTAAGCACGTGAATTTTTAATAACTGGAAACTAAACTATCGACGCACAGACCATTATGCCACATCATTGACATTAATGTGATGGCCAACGCACCACATCGAGTCCGCATTGGTTCACTAAAATTTGCATTGAGCTGAGGGGAAAATTATCTATCAACGCAATAGATGACATGATGCATCGACTCACTATTTTAGTCACTCGAAGATAGTCTAAATAAGGTTCAAAAAATCTAAAACTTGTTCAAAAATACCTACTGACATTCCTTGTCATAAATCAACCTAAAGATCAATTTTTTAAGGTCATAAGAGTCATGAAATAGAGTCGCCAACTTATGAAGGACAAAATAATTCTAAGTCTTAATACATAGCTAGAAGTATCTATGTTTGGGACCCTTCACAAGATTTTAGGGACTGAGTTAAGCATAGGATTTTGCGAGGTCTTACAGTTATAGACTTGATTTAGTTAATATAGCTGGAGGCCCATAGCTCCAGATATTCCATTCACTCTCGTATAGCTAAGTTGTTTATAAATTTGAGACAACATTACTGATAGAGTGACATAAATAGTGATATAGCAAATTTCATAGCTTATTGTCTATGTTATCATTAGGTAAAGGTCAAGCATCAAAGACCCAGTAGTCTGATTTAGAGATTACCTATTTTTGAGTGGAAGTAGGAGCATATCACCATATACTTCATTTGTAGGTTTCCTCACACTTCCCTTGGTTTTGATGATATTTGGGACATCATAGGTTGATTAACTAAGTCAATTCATTTTCTCCCTATTCAAATATCTTTTAGTATTGAGAGGTTCGCTCGTATCTATGTTTATGAGATAGTTCACCTACATGGAGTACCCATATCTATTATTTAGATAGTGTTTATGTTACATGAGGTGTTGAGTACTCAGGCTGACCTCACCACTAATTTTCACCCTTAGATCAATAGGCAATCAAAGTGGGGTATTCAGGTTCTTGAGGATATGTTCTATGCATATATTATGGACTTTTGAGGTTAGTGGGAGCAGCACTTAGCATTGCCAAAGTTTACCTATATAATAGCTACTATTTGAGTATTAAAATGGTACCATTTGAGGCATTATATGGTAGGATTTATCGATCTACCATAGGCTGGTTTGAGACCTCTGAGGTTAGGCCCCATGGTTCTTACTTACTTCACGAATAGTTGGTTAGAGTCTGATGATTTAGGATAAGTTAAGGACAACTTGGAGTTTGTAAAAGAGTTATCCTAATTATTTTTTCCTGTAGTATCGCCATAAAGGGTGTGATGAGGTTCAAGAAGAGGAAAGATCTTATCCTTAGGTATATTGGCTATTTGAGATACTTTGGATAGTTGTAGAGGTATCTTATGTGTTGGTCTTTCCCTTAGACTTTGCAATATTTTGTCTAGTTTTCTATGTTTCTATGTTATGGTGTTGTATCTTGGATGAATCTCTTGTGCTTGTGTAGGACTCGATACAGTTGGATGAGGGATCGACCTTCGTGGAAGAATTAGTTCTTATATTGGCCAAGGATGTCAGGTGGTTATGCTCTAAAGAGAATCCAGTAGTTATATTTTAGTGGAGACACTGCCTAGTTGAGGAGGACACTTGGGACATTGAGAGTAAGTTGTAGGCATATTATACCTACCTATTTGAGCCTTCAGGTACACCTTAATCCTTTACATTTCCAAATGAAAATCCTTTTAGTAGTGGATATTATACTGACCCTCTAGGTCATTTTCTGTATTTCCATACTATTTTGTCATTTAGAGATTTCTGATAGCTACCCCAAGTCATTTATGACTTGCTGGTGCTAACTATTTGGTTACTAAGCAGTTCGTTTGATTTTTAGAGCCAATTCTGTATTTTAAAGATCTCACTATTGAGAATTGGGTATTGGAATTATTCTTTAGGTTAACAGCCTTGTAGTCTAATTTTGATAGTTCCATTAGATTTGGAATGTCAATATTGGGCTAGAGGGACCTTTGGTTTTAGGTCTCAAGGCTTTCAGACTCATTTTGGGCTATTAGATGGATTTTAGTTAAAATAGTCATTCGGTGTGGAACCCACATATCATCAAAATAACCTCGGATGAAAATTTTGATTGTGACTTTGAGTTTGAAATTTCAGATTTGGTAGGGTAGCATAGTTAATTTATGTTCACAGGATTTTGAATGAATTTCGAGGGTCCAATCAAAAAGTTGACAAATGCCAAGTTCAATTGGTGCAGTATCAGTTGGTACAGCCAAAAATGGCCTTCATATTTGCGAGGCCTTGGATGATTTTTCAAGTCCAATTTCACTAGTCATCGCATTCGCAAGCTTGTCTTCATATTTGTGAAGAGTATCTTCTGGGCTGGATCATGCTTATTTATTCATGATTCCAGTGGACCGATCTCATTCGCGAAGGCTAAGCCGGATTGAGGCCCATATTCGCGGCTCGTGATAGAGTCCTCATGTTCACGATGAAGGGAGCCCCTGCAGTATATATAGCCGCCAAACCCACTTTTTCTTTAATTTTTCAAGTCTCAACATCTAATAAATACCTAGGAGATCTAAGAGAGTAAGAGGATCGGTATGTAGGTGTTCGAGGTGAGTTCAAGAGCTTGTGGAGACATTTTCTCATCGAGAATTATTGTAAGTTTTCCTTAATCTTTTATTTAACTCTCTGCTTTAATCTCCAAATCTCTAATACTTTGTAGTCTGATTTGATGGAGTAATTATGATCGGATTTTACTCTTTTATTAGTGTAAATGATCCTTGAGCCTAGAGGAACATTTTTCTAGTTTCAAAGTTGTGATACTATAAGCAGACCCGAATGGAATTTTTACTTGATTTTTGACTCGAATAATTTATATGAATATGTGTCTTGTTATTCTTGTATTAATGTGTAGATCATATATTTTGATAGTGTGATATCATGCGGAGGATTCTCGGGAAGGAAAATCTCAAATTTAGTAGACCTTTTTGGGCATTCATCAATGTCTAGATAGATTAGGTTTAATTTCCTCATAAATTGAGCTTCTTATGATATTAGTATGATATTATGCTAGATTGGGGTGGAAATTATAGCTTGGTTGCATGTTTAGTGAAAATTTAGAATACTTAGCCTATTAGGGAGCTGTTTTAGGTAGAATTGACCCATTTCTTCTTCCCTTAAGTTAAATTGCTGGCTTAGGACTTATTTAGACTTATTTAACACCTAGTAGTAGAACTTGGAAGCCTTAGTCTTATTTTTTGGTAGAAATCACCTTAGAATGAACTTTTGAGGTTTAAGAGCGGGCCACACCAACCCTCTTTAAAGTCAAATATCTTAATTAGCTCCTTATAGATCTAGGATGCCTTTTTTAGTCATTTTACATATATTCTTGGACCCTAGGATGATTTAGACATCTTTTTGATTATTGACTAAACTTTGTAACCTGTATTTATTTTAAAAACCGATTTGAGTCCAATAATTTCTATTTATTTATAATATTTAAAGACTGATTCAAATGAGACACTTAATATTTGTTTATTATATTTAAAAACCGATTCAAGCTTGATCCTTACTATTCATTTATGATATTTAAAAGATCAATTTGAGTATAGCATTTACTATTCACTTATGACATTAGAGTTTTGTTTGAGCATGGTATTTATGATTCACTTATCATATTAAGGATTTGGTTCGAGTTTAGTGTTTATGGTACTAAAGGATTCACAGATATGGCTTATGTGGTTAGTAACTTTATGATTATTATTGTATGTATTTCTCTCTTGATTGCATCCATTGGGCTTATGGGAGCTCGATTGTGTTATTTCTTTTTCATTTGTCTCTTCTGTGCTTATAGGGACCCAGTAAGGCTATAGCTATCTTCTATCATTTTTAATATTATTTACCTTGATATTTATTATTTTTCAGGTTGGGTGTTATTTCAAGTTTGCCCTTTTATCGTTGACTTAAGTTTACATCCTCGCATCTTATTATGTTTTTATTATGATTTAGCTCTATCGTTGGATGATGCCTACTGAGTACCCATTATTTTGGTACTCATACTATATTTCTACCTCTTTTTCTAATGCAGATCTAAGGAATAGTTATTGTCCCTGACATTCTATCCAGCGTATTCTAGAGTTCAGAGATAGGTTGATCTCTCGGAGATGGAGCTAATTCTCTCTCCTTTTGCTACTTTTGGGATAGTATTTTCTTTTAAGACCATCTATAAATTGATACTATTAGTACTCTTATTCTTTTGATTAGTGGCTCTTGTATTGACCTTACTAGATCATAGGATACTCTTTTGTACTTTTTCTCCCTTATTTATATACTAGATGTCGAAGGCCCATGCTAGAACGGGCCCAATATACATTATTTTTTAGTCTCAATTTATGTGACACAAATAGAATTTACACAATTATTGTGATTTACTTGAATTTTTTTTATATTTTTTTGAAATATATAACAAATTCTAAAAAATAAGACAAATAAATTAAAGTGGATGAAAAAAATGAAGGCAAAGGAGAGGATCAATGAAGTTATGCCAAAGCTGACAGATTGGCGTTTAAATATTTTAAGTTATTAATTATTATAATGTATAGTATTTTTTTACGTAATTTTGGAAATATATAACATATTATTTTTTTTGTAGATATTTTTAGTTGTTAACTATTGTAATTTATAATATTTTTTACGTAATTTTCAAATAATATATATTACTCTCCTTGTCCAAAATTTCTTGGCATTGATAGTCAATTATACTTTTTAAATAATTTAATTTTTTAATTATTATGATTTATAATACTTTTTCTTCTATTCCAATTTAAGTGGCACAACGTTTAGATGGTCATAATAATTAATTAGGGTGATATAGTAAAATCACGATTGAAGCAATAAAGAAAGATGCTTTAAATAACTTATAATAACTAATTAGAAGTGATATAGCAAAATTACTATAAAAAATACTTGCAGGAAAAAATTAAGTGGACCACATATAAGATGCCAAGTTAATTTAGCATTAAATATTATTAATTTTTCAATAATTAGATGACTTTATAATAATTTTTTAATATTAGTTTTTTAATACTTAGATGACTTATAATAATTAATTGGGACAATATTATAAAATTACCGTTGAAGCAGCTGGAGCAGACATGTTATAAATGTCTATTTTACTTTTCTTATTAAATATTATTAACTTTTTAATACATGAATAGCATATACTAATTAATTAGGGGTGATATAGTAAAATCATGAAGCAAGCAGCTGAATGGTCCGCAAGTTTATAATATTTTTTCTTCTATTCCAATTTAAGTGAAACAGTGCTTAGATGATCATAATAATTAATTAGGGTGATATAATAAAATCACCATTGAAGCAGCAAAGTTGGGATGTTTTAAATGATTTATAATAACTAATTAGAAGTGTTATAATAAAATTACTATAAAAAATACTTATGGAAGAAAATTAAGTGGACCTCATATAAGATGTCAAGTTAATTTATCATTAAATATTATTAATTTATTAATACTTAGATGACTTTATAATAATTTTTTAATATTAATTTTTTAATATTTAGATGACTTATAATAATAAATTAGGGGAGATACAATAAAATTACGATTGAAGCGCCGTGTCATAAATGACTATTTTACCTTTTTATTAAATATTATTAATTTTTTAATACATAAATGACATATAATATTTATTTAGGAGTTATATAGTAAAATCACGGAGCAAGCAGCTTCCGATCGGCAAGTAGGACGACGGGAAGCTGCTGGCAGCTGCTTCAATTGTCTCTTATTGTATAAATAATATGGCTCTCATTTTTATAATATATCACCTACAATCCATTTGTACACTTAAATTTCACTATTCATTATACCTTCCTCCAACTAGCCCATTACTTGTTATTTTGGACAACGGTTTGGCTTACCTATTACTGGGTTAACATAGGTGTCATCATTACCTGAGAAATTGGGTTGTGACTACTATCTCTCGAGTATGTAAGTATATTTTGGGTGAAAAATGATACCAAATCCGAACTTAACCTTTTAATATGAACCTGGACTCATATCCCAACAATGACCTATCACAACCCGAGTCTACACTCTAGATATAATAAAGTACTTATAGCCACAAGTACCCTAAACTAACCCATGGAATGGCATAACAGTAAATATTTTGAAATATATAAGATCGAGTAGAAGCTAAACAATATTAAACATAACATGACCTAAGAAAATCCCTAAAGTATAACTAAATCCAAAAAGTAATATCAAACTGAAATAAATTGAAATGGTTGACTCTATGTCTAAAAGCCTCTACTACTGACGAGATGTTGGGACAAGTCCACAACTAACTTCAAACACTGAAAATTGAAGTATCAAAAATAAACATAGTGAACACTCATCCTCGAGTGATGAGGACTCAATACTAGAGTAGTCATTAATATGGAACTGGAATGTACTAATTTTGATGCTGAGACTGAACGACCGAACCAATATCATAAAATAATAAAGTGTAAAAGAAGGTAAGTAGTACTTTGAATGTAATGAGCATGTGAGATAGGAAAACTATAAAATAAGCTGAACATACAAAAAATACTGTTGCATTGTACTAAATGCAAATTGTTGGAACCCTGGGGGTTTCACCACATAGTGAGGGACCAGGTCCCTCAAAATCAATCAAAGGCAAAAATACAGTTAACCAACCAGTAACACAACACAGTGCAGAAAATGTAAAGAACACCAGATTTAACGTGGAAACCTCCTTGCTCAAGAGAGAAAAAACCACGTCTTGCCCTCACAAGCACTCAAAAGTTCACTAGAATCTACCTATTGATTACAGAATTGAACTTGAACCTAACTCTAGGTTCCTCTTGCTTGTAGTAACTCTACTACAATCTTAACTTGACAACTTTGCCAAGACTCCTCAACACTTGTTAACTCTAACCAGTTATAAGATTTCGCAACTATTCCTAAGGCAGTCTTAAAGTAAAAAAAAAAGAGCATTACTCTTATATAATGAGTAATTCAGTTACAGACTCAAAATAAACAACAATTGCCATTTTAGCTCACAAGAAATAATAACTTGAGCTATGTTGAATTGATTTTTTGCCTTTCTTTCACTCTTCAACATTTCGTGTTTGCAAAAACTGCTTGATAGAGAAACATCATTTTTATTTTATAGTTGAGTAATGATTAGGGTTGAAATTCCATTGGACCAGGTATCCTAAATAGTACAGGCAACAATTGAGCAGTTTCTTACACCAGAGGACAAAATTGTGTAGATACGTGCCAGCTGTGTTGTTGCCTTAAGCATCCAGGGACCTGGTCCTTTGTAGTCAATTGCTCATCATCAAAATAAAATATAGCAATTTTCCCCCTTTTTGATGATGAAAAACCAACTTCAGAGTTTTGAACATCAATACATATTCATTATATTTAGTCAGTGTGATTACCACTACTGAAGATGAATTTTCACCCTATCATTAAACACCATGCTTCCATCATTATGCAAATTAGGTAACTGGTCCTTTGTTGTTATTTGTATCAAAAACTCAACTCTTTTACTTCCCACCATAATTGTGCACTCATTTACTTCCCTCCTGTTATTGTGCACCATATTTCTTCCCCCTATCAATATGCCATACTAATCTGGTACCTTAACACACACTTGGTCCTTAACATATTCATTTAATGTTCCCCCTTTTGGCATCATTGAAAAGTGAAAATAGTAAACCAAGAGTAAAGATAAGCACATGTTATTTAACTCATGGCCACTGAGGTAACACTATCATGAAGAACAATTTTAAAATAAAGTATATAGATATAACACACAAACCAAGATTTATTCATAAAACAAAAGTTAGTACCATTAAAATCATACTAACATAACACTTAAAAATAACAGTCTGTAAAGGCCATCATGATAACAAAGATATAAAACTGACACAGGGTTAATAGGAAAATAGGGATAACAGGGTTCGGGTAGAAGGATGTTTGGGGGAAAGGGACTAAATTAGCATCTCAATTCTTGCATTTTCAGCATCATGGGCATCCAAAAACTATTTAGTGAGGGACTTTATTTCAACATTAAGTCCTTGAATTTCACCAGTCAGTCTACCACTTTAGCCTAGAGCTTTGCATTTTCTGCTGTAAGTTCTTCAATGGCACCTGATCCCTCAAAAGATAAACTTTGGTTCTATAGCTTCAAGTGAACTATTTCAGCATTATTTTTAGCTAACTTGATTCTTAATTCCTCTGTTTCCCCGCCCAAATTTTCTTGAGCATCCAACAACTCAAATACCTTAGACATTGTTCTAGCCTTGCATTCAACACTCTCATTTTCCACTGGAGTTGTCAGACTGAACATCTACTTGACTGTTCCTGGTGTCCCTTAGTTCCAATCATACCAAAATGCTCAAACACTTTATTCAATAAATAACCATATGTCATCCCATGTCTTACTTTTTTCTTGAACCACCTTATCCGTATGCTCTATCATTATAGCAGGCACACTTAATAGTTAAAATTTGCTCAATCATTCTATCAAAAATAGGTCAACAACTGACTTTATGGTTCTTTTCTTAGATCTTAGCAACAAAACCTTGTTAATGAACTCAAATACCAACTGAAACTCACTAATTAAAAACTTTTTTTCACTGCAGCTGTTGAGGTTCCTCCCATCTTCGAGACATTAATCATAAACTCATTTGTAGCCAGTTGCTTTACCACAGTTCTCACACCTACAATAGGTATATCACAGATCTTACCTAATGTCTCTTTATCCAGTTTGATAGGCTTTTGTTCACTTGGGCATTCAAACTTAGCGCATCTTCATAGAAATCCATGGCATACTAAAATTATTTGACCTCATTCTTAAATACTATGGCAGTTGATTCCTCAAATAAGTTCATCCAACCTTGGTGTCTGACATACTCAATCAGCTTTATCATTATAAGCTTCTCATATATCTTAAGATCAAAAGTTCCTCCTGATAGAACCTTCTGTATCATCAGAATTTTATTCCTTCATTCTCTAGACACATCCTTTATCTCATCCTCTTTTCTACTTCTCTTGGGACTACTACTCTATTTTTAAACCACAGTTATTCTCTTCTTGAGACCAGTCCCTTCAGAGACTTTTTTCTTCTTTATAGCTATATGTTCTTTCTACTTTCCTGCACGGCTATAGGACTTTGTACTGGACCTGGTCTTCTTATCACTATGAACTTCCTTTTTCTTTCTTAATTGTAGCAGCAACCTCTAAATCAATGTCCTTCCCTCTTTCTAGCTCTACAATATCAATATTTTCTTTCTCTTCTACTACATTAGTTTTCTTGAGCTTTCTTCTTTTTATGGTTGAAGACTTGCTAGACTTCATAGTATATTCCAACAATTTATTTTTGGATCCTCTTGTGGAATAGGATTAGCCACTTTCACATCAGAATTCACCACTTTCTCCTTACCTTTGCTTCCCCCTTCTTTTTCACAAACCATCTCAGAGGTAGTTTATCCTCATCCTCTTCATCCACCCTATTTTGAGGTAACAACATTTCTTTACACTTATTCACTTCATCCTTATGACCTACTTCCTGTGTTTCTTTACTAACTGAGATTTCTATGGTATCATGTGCAAGAAGAAGTAAATTCGTAGCTACCCAATTCTCATTGCAAGAAAGATCAACCCTCTTTCATAAAATTGCTTCACCAAATAACTGAGCCAAAATAGGATTTGAGTCTGATGGAGTAGAAAAATCAGGTGCTTGTTTTGTTTTAGAGGGTTCAGTTTTTTAAATTTTTTAGATGAACTAGGGAATTGGAAATTTTTAGGTAGTTCTGAATTTTTCAGAGAAAGGAGAGTTTCAGGTTGAGAAATTTCTTGTTCTATTGGTGAGCCAAACCCTTGGTTTGTATTCTATATCATGATTGGTTGAGCATAAATTTCTAAGGTTAAGGGGGTTATGTGGAGACTGACTTATTTGTGGGTTTTAGACTTTATAAGGAAGATTAAGTTAGAACAATTGACTCAAGTTGTTGTTAGGGACTCGAAGTGATGTTTTCCTTGGTTTTAATTTTTTTAGAATAAAGGTGTTCAATTTGAGTATGTTCAGTTTCATTTTCTGGAGTTTATCTTCTTCTGGATTTTTAACTAGGGTTTGAGGAAGTCAGAACATTAGCCATTTGGTTTTGTGAGTAAGAGTGAGTAAGAGGGACTAGTTTAATTTAGAGAAGGCAATCAATTAAGAGAGATGAGTTGAGACTAAGAATGGAAATATCCTAATTTATTTGAAGAGGTGACTATTGTCATTAAAATATGTTCTTTTTGAAATGACATATCTGATCCTAATAAGTGATCTTTATTTTATAAAAGAATTGATGGCTTTTATTTTGAGAAGGGAAAACACATGGCCTTTAAGACAGCATTTTATGATTATTAAAGCATTTTATATTGATACTAACCTCATAGATAAGACCAGGTCCCTCTTCTTTTTTGCATTAATCTTTAAATTTGTGCAAGTCATATTTTTCTATTTCCAAAGTTGTTCCCATGGGTGTATACCTACAAATGTGTGGTACTAAGTTAGACAAACATGCACCTATTCTACCAAAAATACCTACCTCTTTATCATAGCTATATTTGAGAAAAGACATTGATTCACATGTTAGGTCAGGTCAACATCGTGGTTTAGCCTCTGCATACTCTTTTTATCTCAGAACTTATTGCTAAAGAAGGTTTGGGGACTAGGTCATAGACTTGACTTTATTTAAGATATTGAATCTTCTGCTTCTGAGATACGTTCCCAAGAGACCAAGGTCCATGAGAATCATGAATCCTTCTTATCTATATCTTTCAGCCTTTTTCCTATCATTTTCAACATCACCAACCCTTTATCTTTGCTCCAGTGAGTTCTTCTTATCTTGGAAATTTCAGCTATATTCTAAAATGGACTAGGTTCCTCAAAATCAACTATTTAAAAATAAAATACTTTCACTTGAAGTGTCTTGAGAGAGAGAATATACTCAGGCCATCAAAAATTAGGCTTTGAGTACCTACTATCAATATCCTATTCCTGACTTCAATCCCCTTTCTCATAGCTAGAACCATGATCACTTTTTGGATTTGGAAACCTACTTGTGCTTGAATTCAAAGTAGAAGGACAATGGTGTGACCAAATAATTCTTTGCCCATCTAGGTAGAGAGTATATTTTTACCCTTTTCAGAAACTTGAAGCCCTTAGGATGTGTATTCTCCTACTGAACATATCTGAAACCATTCATTGCTGCTCTCATCCAGCTTTGACAACTTTCCTTAATGTGCCTATTTTTTTTACAATGAGTGCATAGGAATTTTTGTCCTTTGTTTCTAACATCATTGACAGTCTTTCCTTGATACCCAATAGGTTGGAATTCTCCTTGATAACCCATGCATTTGTCATTATCAATACCCTGCAGATAAGTCAAATTAGAAAAAATTTGTGAAGAAGCAATCCACTTAAGAGACTTGTTGAGCTCTTGTCTCAAACAAATCGGGTCTCTTTCTAACTTTTCATTCTTGTGAAGTGTAGACATAAGGTGTTTTTGAGAATTCCTCAGTTTCTCCTCAAGATCAATCTAAATCCTTTAATTTTCTTTTTCCCTTTTCCATTTATATCATTTTCCTTCTTTAGTTAACTCATACCACTCAAATTTTCAAATTTCAATTTAGTGGTCATTTCTTCAGTTTTAGATATATGAAGAGTTAAGCCAATTAACTCATGCTCTTGATTCTCTAATTTCTCTTCTAAGGCATTCGTCTCGGTAGTTAGTTCACATACAGATTCTATAAACACACTTGCAAGGCTTTTTATCTTCCTAATAGTATAGTTATCTAGGTTTTCCTTTATATTAGAGAAAGTTACCTTATTTGCTTCTTCATCTTTTGTGTTGGCCGTAAAGGCAAACAAGGAATCATAGATAACTAGACCATCTTCCATAGCTAGTATAGAAACATCTCAAGACTTCTCATATTTATCAGATTAACTCAAAGAATCCCCCCATGCTGCCAGAGCTTTCTTTAGAGTATACTCAACTGGAGTCTTCATTCTTTATTTTTTAGGGACCTAGTCCATGTTCTTTCCTTTGTCACCTTAATGAAATACATCTTTGTGATACATCTTGTTCATTGGACAATCCTTAATGAAATGCTCAGAACTTCCACATTTGTGACACACCTTAATATTGCTTCTTTTTTTGCTATTGCTTCCTCTTTTTTAGAAATGACCACTCTTTCTCATGGTTTTGACAATATTTTTTGCCAAAATGGAAACATCAGTGTCCTCTTCTGCTGAATCATGTTTTCAAGCCTTCAATGCCATGGATTTTTTCCTTTTTACTTCATTCTTCACCAGCCCTTGCTGCTTCTTGAGCTCATGGGTTTTTAGATTTCTAATTAGTTTATCCATAATGAGGGTTTTCTGGTTTCTTGCTTCAGTTGTGGCATCCACTTTCCTTTCTAGGACTTAAGAAGAACACCAAGAATCTTCCTTACTTTCTTATACAATGGAATCACTTCTCCTAAGTAGTGAAGCTCATTTGTGATAGAAGTGAATATTGTATGCATTTCTTGGATGGTTTCTCCTTTTTTATGGTAAAGGTTTTATACTAAGTAGTCAACATGTCTACTTTTGAATCCTTCACATCATTGGTACCTTCATGAGTAGTCCTCAAGAAATCCCAAATCTCTTTGGCATTTTCACAGGATGAGATCCTTTTATATTCATCAGGTCAAATAACACACACTAGCAACTTCTTTGCCTTGTAGTTCTTTTCAACTTTCTTTCTATCTCCATCATTGAACTCTCTTCTACTTTTTACTACCATTCTTGTTATTTCTCCTTCTTTGACTTCTTTAAATAGAACATCAGTACCATCAAGTATTATGTCATAAGTTCACTGTCCTCAACCATAATAAAGTCAAACATCTTGGTTTTCCACCACCCATAATACTGCCCATTATATCTAAGTAGTCTAGTAGTAGATTACCCTTCTTTAAGGTTAGATGGAGCAGCCATGCTAACCAAATAACTCTAGCTGGGAACCTTTTAGAGTGTTTTAGTTGTGATACCAATTATTGGAACCTGGGGGTTGCACCACATAGTGAAGGACCAGGTCTCTCAAAATCAGTCACAAGCAAAAACACAATAAACTAACCAGGAACACAACACAATACAGGAAATGTAAAGAACACCAGATGTAATATGGAAAACTCTTTGCTCAAGGGAAAAAAACCACGGCTTGCCCTCAAAAGATCTCAAAAGTTCACTATAATCAACCTCTTGATTAAAGACTAAAAATTGAACCTAACTCTAGGCTCCTCTTACTTGTAGTAACTCTACTACAATCTCAACTTAACAACTCTACCAATACACCTCAACACTGGTTAACTCTGACCAATTTCAAGCTTAAGAAACTCTATCTAAGGCACTCTCAAGCAAAAAGTATAGAAAATTACTCTTATAGAATGAGTGATTCAGTTACAGATGCAAACTGAACTCAAGAACATTTGTTATTATTTTAGCACGCAAGAAATAAGAACTTGAGCTGTGTTAAAATTGAGTTTTTTCCTTTCTTTCACTCTTCAGCTTTTCATGTTTGAAACAATTGCTTGATAGAGAAGTATCCTTTTCCTTTTATAGTTGAGTGATGATTAGGGTTTAAATGCAATTGAACATGGTTTCTTAAATAGTGTAGGAAACACCCGCGTAGTTTGTTACACAAAATGACAAAACTGTGCAGACGCATGACAGCTATACTATTGCCTTGAGCGTCTAGTGACCTAATCCCTTGTAGTCAGCTTTCTATCATCAAAATAAAATATAGCACAGACTGAGTATAAAGAGTTGAAATATAGTACAATAACCTAATATTGATAAATGTATATGCTAATATACAAAGATAATCTGAAAAAGCCATAAGACAATGCATATAAAACTGAATTTAAGGGTCATGTATGAATATATACAGAGTCTGAGTATGTGAAAAAGTCTATTAACTGACATAAATCACGTGAGATAATGCAGAGTCTAATGTATATGCTTCATCGAGAGGATCCGTTATACTTTTCAAAGGTATAAATCCATAACTGATGTGACCACAAAATTGATGCCCAAAAAGAGGGGCTAAATAGACATATGGTGGCACGTAGTTCTAAGACTCCAGGTGAACTGGGACCCTAGTCTACTGGGTACTAAACATTATTCCCAACTGATTATGTTGATAGCTCATATAAAAATAATGTTCTAAAATTGGGTTAGAATTTAATTTATTTGAAAATATTCTAAAATACTGTATACTGAAAATTGATCATACTTGTTCATGCTAAATTAACTACATTGTAGGATCTGTGTTCATAACACGCCAAATTTTTTGAAAGAACTATATCATGTGGAAATGCTGTAAAATCATAATAAAGGAAAAATACTCTATTACCACCTTGAACTATACGCAAAAAGGTTGAGACACACCCGAACTTTAGAAGGGTCCTATTACCTTCCTGTACTAATTAAAATTATATTTTTGACAACCTTAGTGTCTAAGTGGCACATACGTAACGTACACGTGTGCCTGCATTGACCTTTTAGTGTGTTGTACTAGGTATGGGCCACGTAGGCACTAAGGTTGTCAAAAATACAGTTTTAATTAATCCAGGTGGATAAAAGGACCCTCCTAAAGTTCGGGTGTGTCTCATCTTTTTTGCTTATAGTTCAAGGTGGTAATAGAGTATTTTCTCTATATTAAATGCAAAATCATGAAATATTATGTCATGCTAAAGGTAAAATCATGGCAAACACGTAATCATAATATAGAAATCACAGGAGTATCATATTTGGAGAAATTTATAAATAGGTATGAACCCTAGAATTATAACTCATACTATTGAAGATTTAAACTGAGTTTATTTAGGACACAAGGGTAAAAGGTACCCATTGTTGGAATCCCACATAGCTGAGTTGGAGAATCCTTGAAACATGGCTTAAATTTTGAAATTTGAGACGAACCCTAAGATTCTTGGCTTGGAGAGAGTTTAATTTCCTTTTAATAAAAATTCAAAGTATTTCTGATGGTTGTGGGGAAATAAAATTGATTAATCCCCCTTTAATACCATTTAAGATAGCCCCAAATGGTGTAGTTTAGGATTAGGATTTAAAGAAAAGTCAAAAATACCCCCGATTAAAGTGACTAAAATGTCTGGGTTCAATGGTTATGAGTTTCATGGTATGAATTGTACCTTGATTTTGGCTTGCTGTTCCTGGATTGAATTACTATCTTGGAGTCATAATTCCATCTCACGGCTCATGAAGTCTACCTATGAGTCATGGCAAGGACTCGTAGCCCCTAAGATAAATTACTATCTCAAGTCCTCATCAGTACGATCACCTAATGACTCATACTCTGGTACAATGACTCGTGCCCTAGAGTCATAACAACTGGGTGAAGTTTCTATCTTTTTTGCACTTTGTTCTACTACTCAGAATGAAACATCCCATAAATTGTGGCTTCATTATACGACTCATACAATGAGTCATTCTGGGTAGATTTCTGGAACTTTTGACTGGTTTTGTGATTAAGGATGAGTTTACTTACTAAGAATTTTTGGGGTGCTATGTGACCTAAAACCCAATCATACCCTAGTATCTAATCAATACATGACTTAACACCTACCGTAATTGGTTACTTTACTCAAACTCAGAATTTGACCATTGACCTAATCCTAGCCTAACATCTACCTAGTATCTAATAATAAATCCCATCCATGACCTAGGACCCTATGCCAAATCAAGACCTAACCTTTACCCTATCTCAAACTACAATTAGAGACGTGACCTCAATTTTGGAACTAACTTTAACCTTGTGTTTGGGTCAATTTAAAGAGTCAAAAGTTAGGTCTCAGGCTCGGGGTTGGTGTTAAGAGTCGATAATCAGTTATGTGTTTAGGATTGAGATTTGAAAGTTTAGTCCCAGGTTAGGATCAAGGTTATGATTGGAATTTGGGTCGTAGTTTAGATTCAGACATTTACCCTTGGTTTAAGATTATGAGTTAGGCTGGGGTCAGGAGTTAGGTCCTGAGTCAAATTTGGGATTCATTTGCGATAACGTACATGACATATTTCCTTAATATGTCATCTAAGTTAACCACTAGTAAAATAAATAGGAATGAGACAAATTTTGATCCATAGTCCAATCCCATACAACCAAAAAGTATTTAGAGTTCTTAGTTTCCCTAATGTAAGCCATAAATAGGAATGAGCCAAGGGTTGAACTATAGTTTAATCCCATATGACCAAAAAATTTTCAGAGTCCTTAGTTTCCCTAATGTAAGCCAAAAAAACACCTCTAGACTCCAAACATCTCCAAAGGACCTTTCAACGGACATTATTGTATGTCTTTTCTTAGTTAATAAACACCATCTGCAAGTCTCTTTCATGTCTATATACTACTACAACAATATTTTTTAGAGGATCAATGAATTCTATAGTCGATTGCCCCAACATGAATACAAATTTGATTTAAGATAGACACATCCCTCTGTATCCCCATCTTAACCTCCCTATCTATAAAAGAGTAAGCCCCAAAGCCTCTAAAGTCGGAACTAAAATTTTCTTTTACAATTGTATTACCCATAACCTATAACTAACAATAATCTTCTAGAAACAAGATATAAATTCATTTTATTTCATGTGTCAATCCCCCTTTAAAATAGCATCTATTAGTTTGAATAACCACTTTTGATGTATTTTTTGCCATATCTATAGGATTCGACTCTGATCTTATTGGAATCAATATTTAACCAACGACCACTTTATATATTTTAGGGGGTGTAATTTGGTTTTATCATATTACATTATGCTTATATAGGATATACGAGTCAAGCCCAAAAATGATTTAAAGGAAAGAGGCACAAAGTAATTATTTCATTTTAAAAGGAAAGCATCATTTGGTCCTTTTTTTTTTGGAAAAGCAATGAAGAATAGTTCATTGTCATTGATGCAAAAATGAGAAATTAAGATAAAAAATCAGATAGTGGTGATTATTTATTTGAATTTCACAAGACCCGATATATTTGTGTTCAACAACCACAAAAGTACAAATTACTTATTAGAGTTATTTCAAGAAAGTTCAAGAATACTATTAAATGAAGATTGTAAAGGATGTTCTTCAAAGGTAATTTTGTGACTGAATATTTATTTATTGATTAGAAATGAGCATGTGGAAAATGATTTAGTTTAGAAATTATTGATTAATTTAGGTATTGATTGGACCCTAGAAATGGATTGTATGACAAACACAATGAATGGTGACTAGAGTTGAAGAATAATTTGGGAAATTATTCTAATGATCACAATGAGTTGAAAGATTTATGTCTGGGTAATAATGGGATTTAAACAGTGGGAGTAATAGATTAAATAAAGTTAATGACTTTTAGAAAATGTATGAACCATATTGGATATCATTGGAGTTTTGTAGAGCATATTTTGATAGAAATTGAATATCTTGGTGTAGATAGTACTTGATAAAATTAGAAAATTATACGAATTTTGGAATGTTGGAGAATAGTTGGAGCTTTAAATTAAGGTAAAGTTTCTTAACCATCTTCATTTATGAGCTCATAGGAGCATTGTATATGTGTTTTATAAAAAAAAAAATCATGGTACAATTGATGTGACTAAAGTTACCTAAAGGTTATCTACAAGGTGCCAAACTAGGAAACTTCAAACCTTGCAATGTTGATTTATAAAACAATATGTCATAGATCTTTTGTTGGTACCATTCTAAGGAGTCCACATGATATAAATCCTTGTAGAAAATGAGTGAAGTGAAGATGGAGGATCAAATCCAAATTTTGATAGAATAAAACTAAGTTATGGTCTCTATAATCACCTTACACATGACCATGATTTGATACTCAATTCTTGATCTTACTATCTAGATGTTACGACAGGGGTTATCTACCAAACACTCTTTTTATGATCCATAATATGAGGTGTATGCATGACAATATTTGACTGTAGCTATTTTTGTAACTTATTTTAAGAGTCACTTTTGGGAATATTTTTATAATAAGTTATAAATATCTACATTTGGTCTTCATTTATTAATTTTTGATGATTATTGAAATTATCTCCTCTTTGAGAAATTGTGATCTTGGAAAAGCTTTTATTAACTCTTATAGAAATGGAGGTTGGAAGGTGAATCTGATTACCTTGAGGTCTTTATCATAAATTAGAGGCTTATTTTGGATAAATCAATTGAGATTTTAGATTTAGTAATAATCTTTGGTCACTTTTGATATCCTTACTTGTGTCTATTCTCCTATCCTTGATTTTGTTTTCTTAGTTAAGTTTTTTTCTAGTGTAAATATTGCATCAAAGGTGATTAGAAGCAAAGAATTCAAAGTTATATGTATTTGGTTGGGTATTTACTTATAGTATTCTTGGTTAGCTGCTTAGTTTCATCCATATTATTTTCCAATTTAGATCTTTATTAATGAAAGGAAAAATTTGCACTCCATTGCAATGGAGCAAAGCTCGAGATATGCAAATCTAAAATGTCTTTCATTGTTAAAGTACGACCCTAAATCCCTTGTTTCTCCTAAAAATATCAACATAGTTACTTGATATATGTGAACAAAGCATTAAATTTTTATATGTCAACATATGTCCACATGCCTAATATTGTAAAAATATTATATGCTCTTTTTACTTGAAATTTTTGTTTTTGCATGTCTATTTGTTGAAGGCATAGTATTCATAATACTCCTTAGAGTTGAGTATTCATAATATTATGCATCACTGTAAATATTTTTACTTAGAATTTTCTAGAAGTAATATGTATATCTATCATGCGTTATTAATAAAAACAATATATATAGCCAACATAGTCATGTGATACAACAAGAGCTAGTGCTTGAATAACTAGATATCATATTTATAGAAATTAAGTGCTATATAAAGATTCTACTTAATTGAACAAGTGATCATTACTGTACTCACTTGTTATAGGCCTTTAAGGCAACAGTTGATAAAAGATACCCTTAACGATGAGAGAGTATTGATAGGTTCTATTTGACATATATGAAATGATATTATGTGCACAATATTGAGACCAGACCATTTATAGTAGGCCCAAAGATTGTGATGTTTACCCTTATGGCTTTATTTACATTTGGAGTCAACTAGAATGTCATACACTGCTTTCTTTTATTCAAGACAAGATATGACATATATAACTTACAGGCAATACCAGACCCTAATAGAGAGGCCCTAAGGATGGACATACTATACAACAAACCATAATATATAGTAACAAGAAAATACATAGATTTGAGGACTTGGAAAATATGTGCCATACATATGACACATATTGCCTTAGTTATCTATGATTATTTGTATTTGATATAGACATAGGACATCACCTAGAAATTTCTAGGTGTCTTATAATGAAAAAAAAATTTTAGGCCACATAAGTAAGCTAATATGGTTATTTATATAATCCATGCTAAAGTTTCTAATAACCTCTATCCATGGTTTCTTATCTTTAATACTTGAAGTATGACATGCCAATAAGACTAGTGTATAGGACACTATTCATATATATATATATATATGTTACTTGTTGCTTTTAAGTCTTTCATCTTGATAGCTGATTCAAATAAACATCCATACTTGTTTAATTGTTGTTCTATCTAATTTGTCGGCACATGTTTTATATGTACTTACATCTCAACATTTAGGGGATCTATATTTCTATAATGCAGGATTAGATATGCATGTTAGTAGAATTCAAAATAGGCACTCATTCTATATTCAGCAAAGTAGTTGGTGAGCTTCTCTCTGATTTGAAACTAATAGATATCCAGTACTCTTAGTCATATTTATAGATGTAGTTTCTTTATTTCGAGGCCCTACCTCAATCATCTTTCATTGTGCCGCTATAAATTCTATTAGAGGCTTTATGGATAATGTAGCATTGTCATACATAGTATTGTTTATGTACATAGTCCCTTGTTATTGTTTATCATTAGTTAGTCTTCCGCTTAGTATAAGGCAGTTGTAGAGCACATACTTAGATAGTTCTAATCCACCATGTTGTAAGACCCTACAAAATCTTAAGCTCAACTCAGTTTTTTAAGCTTGCTAAGGGGTCCCAGACTTAGAAAATTCTAGCTAAGTATTCAGACTTAGTATTATTTTGGCCTTCATAAGTTGGAAACTCTATTTCACGACTCTTATGACCTTAAAGTATCAATCTTTATGTTGAATCATGATCGGGAATGTCAGTAGGTATTCCCGGACGAGTTTTAGTTTTTTTAGAACTCATTTGACATATGTTTAGGAACCCAAAATAGTGTATCAACGCGATCTCAATGCGGCACATCATCCATCGCGTTGATTAATATTTTTTGTTGGCTCCCAGTGCCAAAGTCCAGTGAACCGATGTGGACTCAACGCGATGCGTTGGCTATCGCGTTGATACCAACGACGTAGTACGTTGGTCTACGTGTTGATAGTTTGATTTTAAGTCATTAAAAAGCTGCATCCATAGTGGTATTTGGGTCTTTTTCCCCACCCCTATTCAGCCCTAAAACATGAGATTCAGCCCTAATTAAGCAACATACACTCACTTTCTCTAAAATTTCTCAAGAACAAGAACCCTAGGTGATTTAATTTCAAAGCTAGGGCTCAAGATTTTTCCATTGTTCTTCAAGAATTAAACATCCAACGTATCTAAAGTGTTCATCATAGGGTTCCTTCCACCCTTGGAGTCCAAGAAAATCTTTTAAACTTCAAGTAGCTTAATTTCAGGCTTTCCATGATTTGAAATCAAAGTGTATTCATTATTATTGCTATAATTGGGTTTCTATTTCATGATTTATTACAAGATTGATGTAGACTTAATTGGCATGTATGATTTATCATATGAATTCATGTTGAAACCCATGGAATTGTGAATTTGGAATTGAATCATGATACTCACGTGTTATTTTAGTGTCATGTGCATAGATTATGCTATTCAAGTGTTATATGAATTGCTCATGTGAATGTAATGATAAGACTATATTATGCTAATATGTATACTCTTTCATGCCATGCAAATGTTTCATAAAATGCCTCTATAGATGCATTATTAACAAGTGTGCATTTTATGTTATGCTATACAAGATCATGTAAAGCTTTACTTTTCATGCTATCTAGTCCTGGGGGTATTTATACCCAGCAATTTAGTTGTTTACCTAGAGCCAGTGTCAATTACTAAATAATATCAGTCACGTCATGATCAGTAGTACTCTTAGTCAGTTATAGGACTCAGGAGAACTCAGTAGATTTAGTATTAGTCCCACCTAGTTCAGTATCCAAGTCAGACCTCAGTAAACTCAGTTAGCTAACAAAATTCAGTAGTATTCCGTTCGTCAGCGGAACTCAATAAAATTAGTAACAGTCCAGTCAAGCCTAGTAGGAACTAGGAAATTAGTTTAGTGTCTATTCAGTTGGGAGTAGGATTCAGCATCGAGTTAACCCAGGGATGGGGGCATTCCTGCCAGCAGAGGGTTTAACCCTTAGTAGCAATCCTTACGTTATAGAACTACATAGCTAGCGTAGGTTGAGATATCTTCCTGCCAGCCTAGGGTTGATACATCTCATATGAGTTTTCCTGTCAGCGAGGGTAAACTCATAATTGTATTTACTCGACGAACGGTACTGACACTCTTCTAACTGGGTTACAGGTTGGACCCCAATCTATTTAGAAAAAGGCATGTCGGTTAGATGATTACCTCCCATAGTCTCAGTTTCAGTTCCAGTCTCAAAATAGAACTCAGTTCAGTTCTACACATTCAGGACTGTCGTATGCAGTCACACAGTTTAGTACGGAACTCAGCATAGGTCCAAAGGATCAAGATTATCAGATACATTCACTCAGTTATCAGTAACACAACATCAGTAAACTCAGATATCAGTAATTTAGAACTCAGTATTCAATGTTATCACGATCTCAGTTATAGTATACTTATTCATGCATGTACTCCCATTCAGTTATATTTATGTCATTTAGGCAGTATTTTCATTCATATGAACCCATGCATTTTAGCCTACTTCACTTAGCATACCGGTACATTCAAAGTACTGACGCATACTTTTCTATTGTGCTATGATATTTTATATCATAGGTTCAGACCACGGGCTCCCAAGCACCCTTAGCAGTTCAGATCTTCAGCAGTCAGAGTTAGTGGTGAGTCCTCATAGTTTGAGGACATAATTATTTTCTTCCATATTTCAGTTTTTCAGTACAGTTTTCAGTAGTTGGAGTTAGTTGGGGTCTTGTCCCATCAACTCCATTTTTCAGATAGTAGAGGTTTTTCAGACTAGAGTATTTTCAGACAGATATTTTAGTTTTGGTATTCTTATACCGTATTCAGTTTTATTTTAGTATTGAAAATTATGGCAAGTTTTCACCTAATTTTCACATATTTGCAGTATTACTATTCAGTTATTGTAGTAGGTACCAGTCATGTTAGCCTGTAGTCCTTCGGGATTATGAGCATCGTGTAGCGTCCGGGGTACAGACTCAGGGTGTTACAAACTTGGTATCAGAGCCTAAGATTCAACAGAGTCCTAGGAAGTCTGAAAGTTGCATCTAGTAGAGTCTAGTGCATGGGTTTGTAGTACACCATACTTATGGACAGGAGGCTACGAGATGTTTTTGGAAAAGTTTTCCTTCTTTAAATACTTATATCATACGAGTGGGCATGAGCTCCATTTAAAATCTCTATCTAATCAAATTTTCTCTTCCATTTACATAATATGCCTCCAAAAAGGACTAAGTGAAGAGGAACGGGAGACTATCCAAAACCTCAGCTCGTCCAGCCAGATCTCTGGATGAACATGTCTCCCACGCTAAGTTTAGTGCAGCTTTCACCACCATAGCTTATTCTATGGCATCCCAGAATGAACGTCCAGCTACTATTCCAGCCAACCCAGTGGCCAATACTACTATTGTCAGGATTCGAGATTTCACTCGAATGAACCCTTCATCTTTTACTGGGTCTAAATCAGATGAGGACCCTCAGGAATTTCTTGATTAGGTGTAGAAAGTTACAAATATTATGGGAGTGACTGTTGTTGAGAGCATTGAGTTAGCCACATATCAGTTATAGGATGTGGCACACTCATGGTTTAAATAGTGGAAAGCAAAAAAGGCCGCAAATGCAGGGCCCATAGAATGGCAGGCGTTTGTTGTTGCTTTTCTAGATAGGTTCTTCCCGCTAGAGTTGAGGGAAGTAAAGGTTTTGGAGTTTATAAATCTAAAGCAGGGTAACATGATGATACAAGAGTATTCTCTTAAGTTTACTCAATTAGCCAGATACGTTCCTCATGTGGTAGCAGATAGCACATCTAAGATAAATAAGTTTGTGTCTGGCATTTCTAATAGTGTAGTCAAGGAGTGTAGGACCACAATATTGATTAAGGAGATGGACATATCCAGGCTAATGGTCCATGCTCTACAGATAGAGAAGGATAAGATTAAAGAGAATGAGAGGGAGAATAAGAGAGCGAGAATAAGTAATTTCCACTTCGCTCAGCCTAAGTCAGAGGGTGGGAATCGTTCTTAGTTCTAACTAAAATCCTCAATTCAAGCTCCTTCCTCAGCCAATGCTCCTATTCCAAGATTCAGAGATGGCAACAGAGTTAGGGCGTCAGGCCCTAAACCCAAGGGTAATGTTATCAGTTCCCGAACCAATCCTCTTTGTCAAAAGTATGGCAGAAACTACTTGGGTATCTGCAAAGCTGGAAGTGATGTATGTTTTGGATGTGGCAAGCCAGGCCACAACGTCAGACAGTGTCCTCAAGTGGGTTCTCAGAGTCAGCATAACCATCCCCCAGCTCAGTCAGGTCACCCAAATCAGCAGGGTGCCGCATCCAGTGCCACCAGTGGCCAGCGACCAAACAGACTCTACGCATTTCAGTCCCAATAGAATCAGGAAAGTTCTCCTTATATAGTCACTGGTACGTTACAAGTTTATTATTTATATATTTATGCTTTGTTATACCCAAAAGCTTCTTTGTCTTTTGTTACTCCTTATATAGCTGTTGACTTTGGAGTTAGTCCTGAAATCCTATCGGAGCCTTTCTCAATCTCTACCCCAGTGGGTAAATCTATCTTCGTCCGACGGATATACAAGAATTATCCGGTTATGGTATCTTAGAAAGTCACTTTGGCAGAGTTAGTTAAATTACAGATGACCAATTTTGATATCATTCTCGGCATTGATTGGCTTCATTCCTACTATTCCTCAATCAACTGCAGAAATAAAATTATCTAGTTTCAATTTCTGAGTGAACTCATCCTTGAGTGAAGGGGTAGTACTTTAGCACTTAGGGGTCAGCTTATTTCTTACCTAAGGGCAAGAAAAATGATATCTAAGGGAGGTGTTTACCATCTTGTTTGAGTCCAAGACTTTAGTTCAGAACCCCTTAATCTTGACTCAGTGTCAGTAGCATGTGAATTACCACCTTCTTCTAGATACTTAGCCTATATCTATCCCTCCATATAGAATAGTACCTGCGAAAATTAGAGAATTAATAGAACAGTTAAAGGATCTCCTAGATAAGGGATTCATCAGACCCAGTGTGTCCTCATGGGGTGCCCCAGTTTTATTCGTACGTAAGAAAGATGGTTCTCTCAGAATGCGTATTAATTACAGTCAGCTAACTAAAGTCACAATCAAGAACAAGTATTCACTTCCCAGAATTGATGACTTGTTTGACCGACTTTAGAGTGCCAGTTACTTCTCTAACATAGACCTCAGATCGAGCTATCATTAGCTTAGGTTCAGAGAATGTGACATCCCAAAAACAGCCTTCAAAACTCGGTATAGTCACTTTAAATTCTTAGTCATGTCCTTTTGTCTTACCAATAGCCCTACATCCTTTATAGACTTGATGAACCGTATGTTCAAGCAGCACTTGGACATGTTCATCATAGTCTTTATAGATGACATTCTTGTCTACTCCCGTAGTGAGCATGATCATGCAGACCATCTTAAAATAGTATTGTAGACTCTCAGAAACTATTAGTTATTCGCCAAATTCAGCAAGTGCGAACTTTGGCTAAGGTCAGTAGCCTTTTTTGGCCATATCATTTTTGGTGGTGGCATTAGAGTTGATCCCCAAAAGACTAAAGTAGTGAGAAACTAGCCTAGACCTATCTCTCTATTAGATATCAAGAGTTTCTTGGGCTTGGCTGGCTATTACCGATGGTTTGTTGAGGGATTTTTATCTATTGCATTCCTTATGTCCAGATTGACTCAGAATAAAGTCAAATTCTAGTAGTCAGATTCTTATGAAAAGAGTTTTTAGGATTTAAAGACTCGACTTACTACAACTCCAATTTTGACCCTACTTGATGGTTCAGATAGGTTTGTGGTATATTGTGATAACTTTAGAGTCATTTTGGAGTGTGTTTTGATGCAGAGAGGTAAGGTCATAGCCTACGCCTCTAGATAGCTTAAGCATCATGAAAAGAACTATCCTACTCATGATCTTGAGTTAGCAGTAGTAGTATTTTTCTTAAAGATTTGGAGGAACTATTTGTATGGGGTGCACATTGATGTGTTAACACTGACCATAAGAGCCTACAGTATATTTTCTCTCAGAAAGATTTAAACCTCCATCAGAGAAGGTGGTTGGAGTTGTTGAAAAGCCTACGACATGAGTATCCTGTATCATCTGGGTAAAGCCAATGTAGTGGCTGATGCTCTTAGTTGGATGTATCTAGATAGTGTAGCTTATGTAGGTAGTGTAGCTTATATGGAGGATGGTAAGAAGTTGTTAGTTTAGGAAGTTCATCAGTTTGCCCGACTAGGTGTTCTCTTAGTCGATTCAACATAAGGTAGTGTATGGATGCAGAGTAGTTCAGAATCATCCCTAGTTTTTGAGGTAAAGGAAAAGTAGGATAGGGATCTCAGTCTAGTCAAGTTGAAGGAATCAGTCATAGATCAGAAAGTAGAGGTCTTCTCCCAAGGAGGAGATGGTGTTTTGCGTTGTTAGGGTCAGCTATGTGTGCCAGGTGTAGACGACTTGAGACAATGAGTTCTTGCAAAAGCACATGGTGCACGCTACTCTATTCATCCAGGGGCCACTAAGATGTACCGTGATTTGCTGGGGATCTATTGGTGGAGTGGGATAAAGAGAGACATTGCAGAGTTTGTGGGTAAGTGCTCAACATATCAGCAAGTTAAGATCAAGAATTAGAAGCCAAGTGGGTCCATGCAGGAGTTCAGTATTCCTACTTAGAAATGGGAAGAACTAAACATGGACTATGTGGCGGGTTTTCCTTATGCTTGTCGCCAGCATGATTCAGTTTGGGTCATTGTAGACAGGATGACCAAATCAGCTTATTTCCTACCAGTCCATACCTCTTAATCAGCTGAAGATTATGCCAAACTCTATATTAGGGAGTTTTTCAGATTGTACGGTGTTCTATTTTCCATTATCTAATATAGAGGTACCCAGTTCACCTATCATTTCTGGAAGGCATTCCAAAAGGGTCTTGGTACCCAAGTTCACCTCAGTACAGGCTTTCATCCTTAGATAGATGGTCTAGTAGAAAGGACCATTCAAACTTTAGAAGATATGTTGTGATTGTGTGTGATAGACTTTAAAGGTACTAAGGATAACCACTTGCCTTTGATTTAATTCGCATATAATATCTATCATTCCAACATTCAGATAGCTTCATTTGAGGTACTTTATAGGAGGAGGTATAGATCTCTCATTGGTTGATTTGAAGTGGGTGAGGTGACAGTGGTGGGGCCTGACTTGGTATTTGATACCCTATAGAAAGTTTAGTTGATCAAGGAAAGGTTTAAGATAGCTCAGATCCGACAGAAATTGTACGCAGATGTGTTCAGAAAGGATCTCGAGTTTAAGATTGGTGATTTTATGTATTTGAAAATCTCTCCTATGAATGGAGTGAAGATGTTTGTCAAAAAGAGGAACTCAATCCCCGATATGTCAGTCCTTACCAAATTCTCAGCCATTTCAGAAAGGTAGCTTACGATCTTGAGTTGCCTTCAAACTTAGCTTCAGTGCTTCTAGCATTCCATGTCTCCTTGCTTAAGTAATGTATAGGTGACCCAGTAGTCGTAGTCCCTATAGAGGGTATAGATATTCAGAACAGCCTCTCTTATGAAGAGACTCCTGTTGAAATCCTTGATTATCAGATTCACAGACTGAGGAACAAAGAAGTCCCTCTAGTCAAAGTACTTTGGCAGAATCAATCTGTTGAGGGAGCTACTTAGGAAGCAGAAGAAAACATACAGACCAAGTATCCTCACCTTTTCTCTGCAAACTCAAACTTATCCCAAAGTATCAGTTTTCTGTAAATTTACTCAGTCTTATGTTTAGATATAGCTACCAACTTAGCATCAATTAACATTGCATACTCAGTCATACATTCACGAATTGGTTCAGTCATGTACTCATGCATCAGACATGCATGTCCAATATATAAGCCCAGCTTATCAGCAATCCCATTCATGCATTCATCAATTATGTTCAGCTATGTACTCATGCATCAGATATCCATGTTCAGTATGATAATTTAGTATATTAATAAATTTAGTCATGAAATTATACTTCATTTATGCATGTTCAGTGTCTAAGACCAGTCTATCAGTATTCTCATTATAATAGGTCTCATTTGAGGATGAATGTTCCTAAGGGGGAGATATTGTAAGACCCCACAAAATCTTAAGCTCAACTCAGTCTTTTAAGCTTGCTAAGGGGTCCAGACTTGGAAAATTCTCACTAAGTATTCAGAATTAGTATTATTTTGTCCTTTATAAGTTGGAAACTCTATTCAATCACTCTTATGACCTTAAAATATTAATCTCTAGGTTGAATCATGATTAGGAATGCCAGTAGGTGTTTTTGGATGAGTTTTGGATTTTGCAGGCCTCGTTTGACACATGTATGGGAACCCAAAATAATGTATCATCGTGATCTCAATGCGGTGCATCGTTCATCGTATCAATTAATATTTTTTGTTAGCTCCAAGTGGCAAATTCTAATGAACCAACGTAGATACAATGCGATGCATTGGCTATCGCATCGATGCCAATGATACGCACATCAGTCTGTACATCGACAGTTAGGTTTTCAATCATTAAAAATCCGCGTTCATAGGGGTATTTGGGTCTTTTTTGCCACCCCTATTCAGCTCTAAAATTTGAGATTCAACCCTCATTAAGCAACATACACTCACTTTCGCTCAAATTTCTCAAGAACAAGAACCTAATTTAATTTCAAAGCGAAGCCTCAAGATTTTTCCATTGTTCTTCTAGAATTAAAAATCCAAGGTATGTGAAATATTCATCCAAGGGTTCCTTCCACCTTTGGAGTCCAAGAAACTCATTTAAAATTCAAGTAGCTTGATTTTATGATTTACATGATTTGAAATCAAAGTTTATTCATGATTATTGCTATAATTGAGTTTCTATTTCATGATTTATTTCAAGATTGATATAGAATTAATTGACATGTGTGATTTATCATGTGAATTCATGTTGAAACCCATGAAATTGTGAATTTGGAATTGAATGATGATGCTCACATGTTGTTTTAGTGTCATATACATAGATTATACTATCCAAATATTTGATGAATTGCTCATGTGAATGTAATGAAAAGATTATATCATGCTAGTATGTATACTATTTCATGCCATGCAAGTGTTTGATAAAATGCCTCTATATATGCATTATGAACAAGTGCCCATTTTTATGCTATGCTATGTAAGATTATGTGAAGCTTTACTTTTCATGCTATCGAGTCCTGGGTGTATTTATACCTGACAATTTAGCTGTATACCTAGAGACAGTGTCAGTTACAGAATAATCTCAGTCATATCACAATCAGTAGTACTCTTATTCAGTTACAGAACTCAGGAGAACTCACGATATTCAGTATTAGTCCTATCTAGTTAGTATCCAGTTCATACCTTAGTAAACTCAGTCAGATAACAGAATTAAGTAGTATTCTATTAGTTAGTGGAACTCAATAAAATCAGTAACAGTTCAGTCAAGCCTAGTAGGAACTAGAAAATCAGCTCAGTGTCTACTCAGTTAGGAGTAGGATTTAGCGCCGAGTTAATGAAGGGACGGGGGCATTCCTGTCAGTAGAGGGTTTGACCCTTAGTAGAAATCCCTATATTACAAAACTACATAGCTAGCATAGGTGTAGATATCTTTCTGCCAGACTAGGGTTGATACATCTCATACGATTTTTTCTGTCAGTGAGGGTTGAAGAAAGAGCTTTCTGTCAGAGAGGGTTAACTCACAGTTGTCGATACTCGAGGCACAATACTAACACTCTTCTAATTGGGGTTACAGGTTGGACCCTGATCTATTCAGAAATAGGCATGTTGGTTAGATGATTACCTCCCATAATCTCAGTTTCAATTCCAGTCTCAAAATAGAACTCAGTTCAGTTCTAAAGATTCAGGACTGTCAGATACAGTTACTCAGTTCAATAAAGAACTCAGTGTAGTTCCACAGGAAAAAGACTGTCAAATACAGTCACTCCGTTATCAACTACACAATATCAGTAAACTTAAATATCAGTAAATCAGTAATTCAGAACTCAGTATTCAGTGTTATCACGATCTCAATTATAGTATATGTATCCATGCATGTACTCTCATTCAGTTATATTCATGTCATTCATTCATTATTGTTCATGCATATGAATCCATACATTTCAGCCTAGCTCACTTAGCATACCAGTACATTCAAAGTACTGACACATACTTTTGTTTTGCTCTATAATGTTTTATATCATAGGTTCAGACGCACGAGCTCCCGAGCACCCTTAGCAGTTTAAATCTTCAGCAGTCAAAGTTAGTGGTGAGTCCTCATAGTTTGAGGACATGATTATTTTCTTCCATATTTTGGTTTCTCAGTATAATTTTCTATTGTTGGAGTTAGTTGGGGGCTTATTCCATCAACTCTATGATTTAGACAGTAGAGGCTTTTTCAAACTAGAATATTTTTAGATAGATGTTTCAATTTTGGTATAGTTATATCGTATTCAGTTTTATTTTAGTATTGAACCTTATGGCAAGTTTTTGCCTAATTTCTTCATATTTGTAGTATTACTATTTAGTTATTGCAGTTGGTACCAGTCATGGGTTAGCTTATGGTCCTTCGAGATTATGAGCAACGTGTAGTGTCCGGGGTACAGACTCATGGCGTTACACATTTCCAGGCTTGGGCATAAAAATACGTGCACATGAACTATGAAAATAAAAAAGCGTGAATACTAATGCATATGTACTCAGCGGCATCATTAACTGACCTTAATTCAAAATAATGATGAGAGAAAGAACAAAAATACTCAAATCAGATATTTTTAATGTAATATCTTATCAACTTTAAATTATTATTCACCTGGTCTAACAACTAACATCCCCAATAACATGGATATAATCCAGTCTCATTAATTCAATACATCATCAAAATAAAGTAAGGACCATTTAGCCACTTTATCACTTTTTACATCAAATATCCATTAAGTTAAGAAAATTGATGAAAATAATACATATGATCCTTATGCACATACCTGATTAAAAATTTGTATACACCCATTGCCCTAGCATAGCTATTTACGACTTACTAGAACTCATAAGGATCTTATACCTCGTAGATCCTATTCTCTTGAGTCTTCGAAGGTATCTTAATTCTGATCTTGCTAGTAGCCATCAGAGAGTATCTCATTTTGGATATTTCCATAGGCCATCAGAGAATATTTACTTTAATGACCCTTTCCATTATTATAGGTAAGGTTAGCATGTCAATATTTAGGTTAAGATTTTCCCCAAAATTAAAAATTAAAAACTTCTAGCTTAGCTAACCTTGAATAAAATTTGAGTATGGTATGATCTAGGGTAATTTGATTGGTCAAAATTATATAATTCAATGTAATTTTATGATAGTTAAGATGATAAGGAGTTCATAGGATATTTGGAAAGTAGATTCAAGTGAGTAAAACTCTCAGTATCAAATTTAACATAAAGGGGTTCGTTTGGAATGTCAATATAATACCCCGTACTAATCGTACCTCGATTCAGCTTTTAGTTTCTTGCATAAGGGGCTTAAGGTCTAAATTTCACTAAGTGTTGGGGACATAGTCATTTTTTTGGACCTCTAACTTTGAGAATTTTTATTTTGGTCTTCCCGACCCCGAGATATTGGTTTTTGAGTTGATTCTTGTTCATAGATAGGTATGTCTCGAAGCAGTTTCAAATTTTTTGGGCAAGGTTTGGGTCATATTATGATCACAAAACTAGTGGGTCACCGCGATAAGCCCGAGACATGGCATTAGTCCATATGTCATGCAAACCTCATCGTTGTAGGGGAAACTAATGGCTGCAATAAGACCATATCACAGTGAGCCTGTTGCCTCCAGTTCTGAATTTAAATAACTGAGGAGAATTGGGTCTTTTCCCCTTCAATCCAATCGTTCAAATCACGACTTGGGGCATCACTTAGGGCATTATTTTCCCTTCTTCTCCAAATTTCATCTTAGAAAACCCTCATTTTTCCCCAAGAACAAAAATTGAGTTCCTTTTTCCCCAGGAAATCAAGAATTCAAGTTCCCCAAGTTCAAGAACCTACAAGAAAGCATCAAAATTTGTGTTTTCCTTCAAAGTTAAGAAGTTTAAGTTATGTAGGGCGTTTAATCATGGGTCCCTTTCACCCATGGATCCCAAAAACCCTCTTTAAAATTAAAGAATGGATTTTTCTATTATTTTGAAATTTTACATGTTTAAGATGAGTTTAATTCATGTTTTCCTTAGTAATTTAATTCAATTCATCACATGTATGATCCCATGAAATAATTGAATGACTCTTGATTTAAATCTGAGTTTCCCATGTCTTATTTAAGTGAATTTCATACTGTTGGTTTCTCATGTTTACAATATCCTCATGTTAAAATCCATACTTTCTACATATTTGGTAAAATGTCTATTTCTTGGGTTGAACCATGATTCCATACTACAGTTTTATGCTTAAATGTCATATTTTATGATCATTCAGTACTAGTGGATTATGAACACCCGATACCTACGTGTTTTACATGATTTTAGATTTTTAAGTAATGATTTAGTTAAACCATGAATATTCCTACTTATTCAGTTGATATGGTCATGATAAGAACTATCAGAAATAATGTTCAGTTAACCTCAGTTCAGTTCAGTACCAGTGTCAATTCAATTGGCAGTAGGATTTAGCATCGATCGAATGTAGGGATGACGGCTTCCCTGCTAGTTAGGTAGAGTCGTTAGTTTCAGTCCCTATATTTAAGAACTACACAGCCAATGTAGGTTATAAGAGGGCTGCCTTGGGTCATGACTAAACCTGGTATCAGAACCTATGGTTTTAAAGTGTCCTAGGGAGTCTAAAAGTCGTGTTGAGTAGAGTCTTATGCATGGGTATGAAGTGTACCACACTTATGGGCAAGAGGCTACCAAATATTTTTAGGAAATTTTCCCTTCTTTCAATGTTTACATTATGCAAAAAAGAATGAGCTTTATTTAAAACTCTCATTCTAGCTCATCCTTCAATTTATTTACAGGCAATACCTCCTAGAAGAAACAACAGAAAAAAGAATGGGGATCAGCCTACACCCCAACTGCTTAGAAAAATCCCCTGAATGAATATGTCTTCCATGTTGAATTCACGATTGCTTTCACTATCTTAGTCCACTCCATAGCTTTCTAGAATAACCAGCAGGTTGTTGCTCCAGTTAATCCTATGGTAAATACAAGTGCAGTTAGTATTTGAGATTTCACTCGGATTAATCCCCTTCTATTTTTGGGATCCAAGTCTAAAGAGAATTCGTAGGAGTTTCTGCATATGGTACAGAAAGTGACTGATGTATGGGCGTCACTTTAAATAAGAGTGCATAGTTGGATATGTATCAGTTGTAGGATGTAGCTCACACCTGGTTTAAGCAGTAGAAGAAGGACCGAGGTGTTGAGGTAGGGCCTATAGAATGGGAGGAGTTTGTCGCGACTTTTATAGATAGGTTCTTTCCCTTAGAGTTTAAGGAAGCTAAGGTACGGGAGTTCATCAATTCAAAGCAGGATAATATGAGTGTGAAGGCGTACTCACTTAAGTTCACTCAGTTGGTGAAGTATGCTCCTTCGATGGTGGCTGATAATAGGTCTAGAATGAGTAAGTTTGTGTCTAGTGTAGCTGATAGTATGGTTAAGAAGTATTGGACTGCCATGATGATTAAGGAGATGGACATATCTAGACTCATGGTTCATGCTTAGTAGATTGAAAAAGAGAAGCTTAAGAGGGAGAGAGAGAATAAAAGGGCCAGAATAGGTAGTTTCAATATTTCTCAGCCAAGGTCAAAAGGTTGTCTATTTACTCACTTTAATTGAGTATCAGTTTCCCTCTCTTTCCTACTAGGATTGGAAATCCTTTATTTTTCATATCCATATGATTGAGTCCTTAGGTTTTTGAAATAGTGTAAAAAGAATTGCTTCGAATTGGTAACCATTCTCAGTTCCATCAGAAATTTTCAGCCCCAGCTTTATCTTCAGCTAGTGCGCCAGTGACTAAGTTTAGGTAAGACAGTCAAGATATAGCGCTAGGCTATAAGTCCTAGGGAAGTGTAAATAGTGGTTGTACTAATCCATTGTATAGGAAGTGTGGTAGAAATCATCAAGGTTTGTGTAAGGCTGGTAGTGATGTGTGTTTTGGATGTGGCAAGCCAGGCCACAGGATCTGAGAGTGTATGGTGGGTACGTTCAGGGTAGAAGTGATCGCTAGCAGGGCCAGACTACTTCTTTAGTAGCTCTAATAGCTCGTCCAACTCATTAGGGTGCTACTTCCAGTGCCATTAATGGGCAATGCTAGAATAGAATATATGCTATCCAGACTCGGTACGATCAGGAGAGATTTCCTGATGGGGTTACGAGTATGTTACAAGTCTTTTATCTTCATGTGTATATTTTAATAGACCCTAGAGCTTCACTTTATTTTGTGAATCTTTATATAGCAGTAAATTTTGGTATTAGTCCTAAATCTTTAGCAGAACCTTTCCCAATGTCTAACCCAGTGCACAAATCTATCATAGCTAGAAGGGTATACAAAAATTGCCTAGTCACATATCTCAAAAACTTACCTCTGTTGATCTTATAGAGTTAGATATGACTGATTTTGATTTCATTCTTGGTGTGGATTGGCTCCACTCATGCTATGCGTTAATTGAATGTAAAAATAGAGTCATTCCATTTTAGTTTCCCAATGAACTAGTCATTGAATAGAGGGGTAATACCTCTGTGCTTAGGGTTTAAATCATTTTTTATCTTAAAGCAAGAAAGATAATATCTAAAGGGTGTGTTTACCATCTTTTTCGAGCCAAGGACTCTAGTTCTACGACTCCAAGGCTCGAGTCAGTTTCAGTAGTAAGGGAATTTCCAAATGTGTTCCCTGAAGATCTTTCCGGATTTGCTCTCGAAAGGGAAATCGACTTCAGAATAAATCTTCTCCCAGATACCCAACCTATCTTATTTCCACCCTATTGAATCGCTCCAACTAACCTTAGGGAATTTAAAGAACAATTAAAAGATCTCTTAGACAAGGGTTTCATTAAGCCCAGTATTTATCTATGGGGTTCTCCGATCTTGTTCGTGTGTAAGAAAGATGATTCTCTCAAAATGTGCATCAATTACCGTAAGTTAAATAAAGTCATGATCAAGAATAAGTATCCGTTTCCCAGAATCAATGATTTGTTCGACCAACTTCAAGGTGCCTGTTATTTCTCTAAGATTGACCTTAGATCTGGCTATCATCAGCTTAGAGTCAGAGAATATGACATTTTGAAGACAACTTTAAAACTCAGCATGGTCACTTCAAATTCCTAGTTATATCTTTTGGACTATAGAATGCCCCTACATCTTTCATGGACTTGATGAAAAGAGTGTTCATGCAGTACTTGGACATGTTTGTTATAGTCTTCATTGATGATATCCTTGTCTATTCTCATAGTGAGAATGATCATGCAGGCCATCTGAGGATTGTGTTGCAGACCCTTAGAGCTTATCAGTTGTTCGACAAGTTCAATAAGTGTAAATTTTGGCTAAGATAAGTTGCTTTTATTGTCCATATTTTTTTCGGTAATGGCATTAGATTTGACCCTCAGAAGACTGAAGTAGTGAGAAACTATCCTAGACTTATCTCTCTATTAGATATTCATAGTTTCTTGGGTTTAGACGGCTATTACAGATGGTTTGTTAAAGGATTTCCTTCTATTGCTTCCCCCATGTCTCGATTGACTCAGAAGAAAGTGAAATTTCAGTGGTCAGATTCTTGTGAGAAGAGTTTTTAGGAGTTGAAGACGACTCACTTTTTCTCCAATCTTGACGTTGCCAGATAGTTCAGATGGGTTTGTAGTTTATTGTAATGCTTCTAGAGTTGGTCTTAGTTGTGTCTTAATTCAGAGATTCAAGGTCATAGCCTATACTTCTAGACAGCTTAAACCCCATAAGAATAATTACCCTACCTATGATCTTGAGTTAGCAACAGTTGTTTTTGCCTTAAAAATTTGGAGGCACTATCTTTACGGGGTTCATGTTTATGTGTTCACTGACCAGAAGAGTTTGTAGTATGTGTTCATGTAGAAAGATCTAAATCTTCATCAGAGAAGGTGGCTTGAGTTGTTAAATATTATGTTATAAGTGTGTTGTATCATTCGGGCAAGGCCAATGTAGTGGCAGATGCCCTTAGCAGGTTGTTTATGTATAGTGTTGCTCATGTTGATGAGGATAAGAAGAAGTTAGTTTAGGAGGTTCATCAACTTGCTAGATTAGGTGTTCTGTTGGTTGATTCAGTTGAAGGTAGTACATGGGTTCAGAATGGTTCGAAATCTTCATTGGTTGCCGAAGTTAAAGGATAACAAGATAGGAATCCTAGTTTGGTTAAGTTGAAGGAGGTAGTTAGAGATGAGAAAGTAGAGGTTTTCTCCCAATGGGAGATGGTGTGATTCATTCTTAGGGAAGGTTGTGTGTTCCGTGTGTTGATGGTTTGAGACAATGAATACTTACAGAAGCGCGTGGTGCACGATACTCGTTCCATCTAGGAGCCACTAATATGTACCATGATTGCATGAAATCTATTGGTGGAGTGGTATGAAGATGGATGTTGCTGAGTTTATGGCTAGGTTCCCAAATTATTAGTAGGTTAAGGTTTAGCACCAAAGGCCTAGTGGTGCATTATAGGAGTTTGGAATCCCTATTTGGAAATGGGAAGTGGTGAACATGGATTTTGTGATAGGGTTGCTTCGTACGCATCATCAATATGATTTAATTTGGGTGACTGTTGATAGAATGACCAAGTCAGCCTATTTCTTGCCAATTCATACATCGTATTCAGTCGGGGATTATGCTAGACTATATCTCAGAAAGTTAGTTAAATTGCATGGGATTCCGTTGTCCATCATTTCCTATAGAGGTACTCAGCTTGCCTTACACTTTTGGAAGGCTTTTCAAAAGGGTCTTGGTACCCAAGTTTCTCTCAATATAGATTTTCATCCTCAGACTAATGGTCAGGTAGAGAGGACCATTCAAACCTTAAAAGACGTGTTAAGATCATATGTTATTGACTTTAAAGGTGGTTGGGATAAGCACTTACCTTTGATTGAGTTTGCTTACAACAACAGTTATCACTCCAATATTCATATAGCTCCATTTGAGGCTCTTTGTGTTTAGAGATGTAGATCTCCAGTTGGTTAGTTAAGAGTATGTGAGGCAATAGTGATAGGGCTAGATTTAGTGTTTGAGGCAAAAGAGAAGGTTCAGTTGATTAGGGAATGGCTGAAGATAGACCAAAGCCGACAGAAATAGAGACCTTGAGCTTAACGTTGACAACTTGGTTTATTTGAAGATTTTTCATACAAAGGGAGTGAAGAGATTTGGCAAGAAGGGGAAGATCAGTCCCTGATATGTTGGTCCTTATAAAATCTAGAGCCATTTTTGGAAGGTAGGTAGCGTATGAGCTAGATCCTGCAGATTTGGCATCAGTGCATTCGGTATTTCATATTTCCTTGTTAATGAAGTGTATTGGTGAATCAGCTGTAGTTGTTCTGTTAGAATATGTGTATTTTAAGGATAGCCTTTCCTGTAAAGAAGTCCTAGTTAAGATCCTTGATCATCAGGTTCTATTAATGGAGATACTTGGGAAGCAGAAGCAGATATGCAAACCAAGTACCTTCATCTTTTCTCCTAAAACTCAGATTCAGCTTGAGGTAATGATTCTTCCTTAGGTTGACTCTTTTTCGTTCTCAGTTTCAGCTGTGTTACTATTCCCACATCATTACATGTATTCACAAAAATAGTTCAATCTGTGTATTGTGTTTCAAACTCAGTTGTGTAATCATGTTCTAAGTCATGCATGATCAATATGTTATCTCAGTTAGCTTAGTACAGTGCTCTCAATCTAACTAGTCTCATTCGAGAATGAATGTTCCCAAGGGGAAGATGTTATAATACCCCGTACTGATCTTAGCTCGATTCAGCTTTTAGTCGCTTGCATAAGGGGCTTAAGGCTTGAAATTTTCACCAAGTGTTGGGACTTAGTCATTTTTTTTGGAACTCTAACTTCGATGATTTTTATTTTGATCTTCTGGACCCTGAGATTTTGGTTTTTGAGTTGATTCATGTTTAAGGATGTAAAAGGCAGGTCTAGGAGGAGTTTTGGATTTTTCCGACAAATTTTGGGTCATGTTTGGATCACGAAACTAGTGGGTCACCGTAATAAGTATGCGATGCGGCATTAGTCTGGATGTAATACAGACTGCATCGCGGTGAGGGAAATCAATGACCATGATAAGACTGCATCACGGTGAGCCTGTTGCGTCTAGTTCTAAATTTAAATGACTGAGGGGCAATTGGGTCTTTTTTTCCCTCAACCCAATCGCTCATATCCCGACTTAGAGCATCAGTTAGGGCCTTATTAGCCCTTCTTCTACAAATTACCTGTCCAGAAAAACCTCCTCTTTCCCCAAGAACAAAAATTGAGTTCCTTTTTACCCAAGAATTCAAGTTCCCCATGTTCAAGAACCTCCAAAAAAGTATCAAGATTAGTGTTTTCCATTCAAGTTAAGAACTTAAGGTATGTGGGGTGTACATTCATGGGTCCCTTTCACCCATGGAGCCTAAAAACCCTCTTTTAAATTAATGAATGGATTTTTCTGTTATTTTGGTATTTTACACGTTCAAGATTAGTTTAATTCATATTTTCCTTGGTAATTTAATTAAATTCAGCCCATGTATGATCCTATAAAATAATTGATTTACTCATGCTTTAAATCTCAGTTTCCCAAGTCTTATTCAACTAAATTTCATGTTGTTGATTTCTCATGTTTAGAATATCCTTATGTTAAAGTCCATGTTTACCACATGTTAGGTAAAATGTCAATGTCTTGGGTTGAACCATGATTCCATACTACAGTTTTAAGCTTAAATGTCATATTTTATGATCATTCAGTGCTGGTGGGTTATGAACACCCAATACCTATGTGTTTTACAAGATTTTAGATTTTCAAGTAATGATTTAGTTAAACTATGAATATTCCTATTTATTCAGTTGATATGATCATGATGAGCACTACCAAAAATAACGCTCAGATAACCTTAGTTTAGTTCAGTACCAGTGTCAATTCAGTTGGGAGTAGGATTTATCACCACACAAATACAGGGATGGCGGCTTCCAATTAGTTAAGCAAAGTCGTTAATAGCAGTCCCTGTATTCAAGAACCATGTAGCCAATGTAGGATATGAGGGGTTACCCTTCAATTTAGGCTTGACATCCTCTCAGGGGTCACCCGTCAATTTAGGTTTGAAACCCTGTGTAATACCTCGGGAATTTTTTTGTTGAAATTTTGTGCGTAAACGTGTTGGGTTCTATCTTCTGGAATGAATTATAAATTTTCCGTACGAAAAGTCTTAGATTATGACCCACCATTTAGTATAGCATCGAATAATATTTCCAATGATATGTGGATCACCCAAAATAGACACCCGAGCGACGAGTTATGAACATTACAATCGAACCGTGAATAGTAGCAAACAGTAAAACGTGCAGGAAAAGTACTGAGGCCTGGCATAGTTTTTCTCCAACTTTAAATGCTCATAAATCCTTGTACATAATGATCTGGGTGATACACTATATATCAACGGAAAGCTCTGTGAGTCATCTTTCCAATGAAATTAGTTTCATCAAATTTGCCTATTGGAGCAAAAATTTATGGTTGATCTACTTCAGCCTATCAAAAGTGAATTTTTGGGTCAACTTCAAATGATCATAACTCTTCTTACACAATGATCTGGGTGAGATACTATATATTAATGGAAAGATGTGGGAGTCCTCTTTCTAATGAAATTGGTTTCATCCAATTTGAATATCGGAGTAAAACTTTATGGTTGATCTACTTTAGACTATCAAAACAATCCACCAAAGGATAGATTCAAGAATTTTTCTGATTTTTAGGGGCGTTTTAGTCATTTCCCCTCACCCAAAATCCGTTCAAAACCTATATTAAATCCTATTAGAAGCATTATATGTTATATTTCATCAAACTTTCTCAAAAAGAAAACTCTAAGCTTCTACATCCAACTTCAAGAACCTTCAAAGTTCACCATTAATTCTGCAAATTTATTCAAAATTCTAAGTTCCTAGTTCAACAACTCCAAGAACCATCATTCCAAGGCATGATTAACATCTCAAAAATGAGTATCGATCTAAAGTTCATCATTCAAGGTATGTGGGGTTTTTCAACAAGGACTCTCTTTCGTTCTGGTGCCCAAAAGTAATTTTCTTTACAAAGGCATGATTTTTATTTGATTTTTATGATTTTGAACCATAAACCCATATCTTATAATGATTATTATGAAATCTTGATGTTTATGATTTTGAAAGATGAATTTACATGTGTGGTTATATAAAGTATGAATCCTGAATGATATTTATCATGATTTTGATATTTGGGTCGTGAATCTCCATTGAAAATTGTGTTTTTTTTAAAAAGTGTGTGTTATAAGCATGTTGATGTTGAATATTTGAGACATTTTGAATGATTTGACCTTTTGGTCTTAATGTAGTTGTTTTGAATTCGAGTGTGAAAGAAATCCACAATGTGGTTGATTTTGATAGATGAGAAGCATGATGGCTCCCGATGTATATTTATATATTACTGAAATTATTTTGTCGTGGATTGTCTTTGAAATGATCTGAGATAAGTCCGGGAGAAATCTTTAGCACCGAGTGGGAGGTATAAAGCGACCTTACTTCCCTAGAACTACGTGCCCCCATAGGAGTAAGCTTGAGGCTGATTTATATAGTGATCACTAGTTTGTGTGGATTTGATATCGATAGTCCTACTCCGATGGCAAGGATAGGATGACTCTCCCCAACGTAGGTTGTACGTTCACATGGTTTATGTCGGTTATAGGATCTCCCAGTGTGTGTGTGTTTCCTTGTGTCTATGATGAATAGTGAAGTGATTTGAAAGTGGAATTGTGAAAGTTATTCTTTCAAAAGATTTAAATGATATTTACAATATTAGAATTGATATTCTTGATGAACTAAAAGTGACTGACAAATTATATGATGACTTACATGTGTTATTGTACTTATTTTATCCTCTCATAATTATGATGATTTTCTTTGGGCTATGTGAGTCTTTCATACATCCTGGATATTTCTTATAAATATTTATGATAATGATGCTTATACAACTGCATACACCTCTATATACTCGGTTTCTTTCCATGATACTGACCTACATCTTCGGATGTGGGCTGCATTTTCTCAAAATGTAGGTTCAGGTGCTTAGTTCTAGGTTCGACCATGATTCTTTAGGCACGCTGTTCTACATCCTCTATTGTGGTGAGTCCTCATGTTCCGAGGACATGATGTCTGATGTTGGTTTCACGGAATTGCTTACATTTGATAACTGAGTATGAGCCAGTTGGGGCATGTCTCAATGACTCGCTGGTTTTATTGATTTTCTTAGAGGCTTGTCAGACTAGTATAGATTTTGGGAGTTGACTATAAGTCATATTTTGTTATCTTTCTAAAAAAATTTTATTCTTGGATGATGATTACTCTGTTGATATTTGAGGGTTATTTATGGGAACCCCGTTGATTTGTGTTGCATTAAATAAAAATGGCTTAAAGGGTTAGCTTGGGGCTACTCGTAGCCTCAAGCACTGTGTGATGCTCCGAGACCCATTTTCTGAGGCGTTACGAACTTGGTATCAGAGGCTAAGGTTTCAAGGTATCCTAGGGAGTCTGACAAGCCGCGTTAAGTAGAGTCTTGATCATCGGTGTGTAGAGCGCCACATCTATGAGCAAGAGGCTATAAGACATTTTAGGAAAAAGTGTGATTCTTTTTTCAGAAGTCTATCGTGCTTAAAGTGTCTCTCTCTGCTATTGATTCGTGCTCTCCTCTTTCAGAAATATGCCTCCACGTTGAGCGAGAAGAAATAATAATGGTCAGCAACCTCAACCCGCTGACCCACTGAATGAAAATGTGTCTCATGCTGAATTTCGAGCAGCCTTTCAGGCATTGGCCCAAGCTGTTACTACAAATGTTCAGGCCAACTCGGCCCCGGCTCCACAACAGTAGGGAGGTGATTCAACTTCTTCCAGGATTTGTGACTTCATGCAGATGAATTCGCTGGAATTCTATGGGTCCAAGTCAGATGAAAATCCACGGTTGTTTTTAGAGAAGGTGCGGAAGATTACTCAGGTGATGAATATACCTGAGGAACATAGTGTGGAGTTGGCTGCATATAGGTTGAAAGACCTTGCTTATGACTGGGTTTTTGCTTGAAGGAAAGGTAGCGGTGAGGGAGTTGTCCCTACAACTTGGCAAGAGTTCCAGGATGCATTCCTAGATAAGTTTCTCCCGTTGGGCTCTATGACTATTAGGGAGTACTGTCTAAAGTTCAATCAATTGGCCAAGTATGCTCCTGACTTAGTGGCTGATAATCGGGCTAGTATGAGTAAGTTTGTGACTGGAGTGTCTAGTTATGTGGTTAAGGATGTAGGTCTGCTATGCTGAATAGTGAGATGAATCTTTCTAGGTTGATCACTCATGCCCAACAAATTGAGGCAGACAAGATTAAGGAGAGAGATAGAATGAGAGGGAATAAGAAAGCTAGGTCCGAGCAGTACAGACAGGGTCAGACTAAATCGCAGAGAGGGAGTCGCCCTTAGTATCAGGATTATTTATCTATTCCAGTACCATCATCTGCTAGTGCTCCTGTGCCTAGAGATAGGCAGGAGCAAGGTACCAGGTCATATGCATCCAGGTCCCAATACAGTGCTGGCAGTAAGCCAAATCGTCCCCTGTGTCCTAAGTGCGGTAGGGCTCATTTGGGTGAGTGTTGGGGTGAGAAGAGGGATTATTTCCGGTATGGTAACATGGGTCACAGAGTTAGAGATTGTCCACAGGATGGAAAAGGGCATCGTGACTATCGCCCTCAGACCCTGACTCAGACTATTAGTGCTCCAGTTCCAGCGACTCGCCCAGCCCCACCTCAAGGCGCCTCTTCTAGCAATGCTGGTAGGCAGCACCAGAATAGATTCTATGCTTTACCATCCCACCAAGAACAGGAGGACTCTCCCGATGTTGTTACCGGTATGCTTCGTATATTTCAGTTTGATGTGTATGCTTTGTTGGATCCTGGATCTAGTTTCTCATATGCTACACCTTTGATTGCTGTGAATTTTGAGATGAGTCCTGAGATTATTCCTGAGCCTATCCTAGTTTCTACCCCAGTGGGTGATTTAATTGTTGCCCAAAAAGTTTATAAAAAGTGTACTGTTATCGTTCTTCATAGAGTCTTGTCGGCTGATCTGATTAAGTTAGACATGGTAGATTTTGATGTGATTCTGGGTATGGACTGGCTGTATTCTTCTTATGCCTCTATTGATTGTCGGACCCAAGTGGTCAAGTTTCAGTTTTTGGGTGCATCCGTGTTTGAGTGGTCTGAGAATTCTGTGTCACCCAAGAGTCATTTTATCTCTTACCTCAAAGCTAGAAAGCTTATTTCCAAGGGGTGTATTTACCATTTAATTAGAGTCAAAGACACTAAGTCTGAGACTCTACCTCTCCAGTCTGTTAACGTCGTCAATGAGTTTTCTGATGTCTTTCCAGATGATCTCCCAGGGATACCTCCTGATAGAGAGATAGAGTTTGGGATTGATCCTCTTCCTGATACTCATCCTATTTCTATTCCTCCTTACCGTATGGCCCCTGCATAACTTAAGGAGTTGAAAGAGCGACTCAAAGATCTACTAGATAAGGGTTTTATAAGGCCCAGTATTTCTCTTTGGGGTGCTCCTGTGTTGTTTGTGAGAAAGAAAGATGGCTCTTTGCGTATGTGCATTGATTTCCGCTAACTGAATAAAGTCACCGTCAAAAATAAGTACCCCTTTCAGAGAATAGATGATTTGTTTTACCAATTACAAGGTGCAAGTTATTTCTCAAAGATAAATCTTCGTTCCGGCTATCATCAACTCAAAGTTAGGGAGTGTGACATCCCAAAAATTGCTTTCCGAACTTGTTATGGCCATTTTGAGTTTCTTGTTATGTCTTTCGGGTTAACTAATGCCCCAGCAGCTTTCATGGACCTCA